>NW_028133433.1:0-9495 GCF_964662115.1 Mustela nivalis
GAAAGAAATGAAGCAGCATCTCTTCATCATCCTTCTGTCTTCAAAAGTAAGAAAACGGATCACAGAACATGATGTATTAGAGACATGATATGAGGCCTTCTCGGAGAGCTTTAAGGTATCCCTACTTCAAGAGAAGAACCAGCTAATTAGTGAGATGCTAAGACACCATGCCAAGAAAGAAGGACTCTCAATCAGTGCACAAAGCAGGAGAGAGAGCTAAAATGTTCTCAGCAGCCCCACCAAAAGCAGTTTTCCTAGAAGCACAGGCAAAAAAAGACATCAAATTTAAAGGAAATTAGTATTTATTAATCTAGCTATGTGTGGTATTTTACATGGTGAATAGTGGGTAATTAGTGAATACAAAAAAGACTCAAGGATCACAATAGATGCAAGAGAATTAAAATGTTAGGGTTTTTCTTCTTTTCTCCCGTATTAGATGAAAGTGAAGGAAAACAGTACTGTTTTATAACTAAATAGCAGTTGTATTTAGTAAAGATAACTAAGGTGTCTGCATATCCATTTACTTTATCTTTTTCTACTTTATCTTTCCATATTTATGCCTGGCAAAAACTTTAAATGGTTAATTTCACATACTATGTATGTTTTATGTTCAGAGAAAAATATATTGATATTGAGTAGGTACTTACTGATATGAACATAAAATGTTTACAATGGTTATCTTGTAGGAAGTAGAAGGAATGATTCTTTGAGAATCAGGGAAGGCTTTTACTTATTGCATTATCCGCATCTGTTGAATATTATGTACAAATATGACCTTTTAAACATTTTTCTAAGTTTTATTTATTTAAGTAATCTCTACACCCAATGTGGGACTCAAACTCATGACCTCCAGATCAAGAGTCACACACTGTTGTGACTAAGCCAGCCAGGCACCCCCAAATATGACTTTTTATTGGAAGGGAACCTCCACTCCTTTGACTCATGTTTACTTAAAGAGATTATACTAATATTCCTTGCATCTCTCCTTTTCTTACAGGCTCCTTCCCAGGTATTATGTGGTAACTGAATTAGAACAAGAAACTGAGACAGTCCACAGACCCTCTCTCAAACTTTTCAGAGCCAGTCTGTCAACCAGAAGCATGCATTTCTTTATTGTCTCTGCTGCCTATGGCACCCTGCTTTATCTCCCTTCTCCCACAAAGAGAAGGGAAAAACATAGAGGAGAGCAAGGATTTTGCCGCTTTTATTAAATCCTATGTCTCCAGCATCATGAACAATGTCAGCACTCATGGAGGGCTCACTAAATAAATGCTTTTTGAATAAAGCAATAAATTCCCTCTACTCTCTACCATGTGGTGAGGGGCCTGCCCTGTCCAGAGAACCTGGCAGTTGTCTCTCAGTGCTGAAGGCTGAGCCCACTAACCTAAATGAGAGCTGAAGTTGTCAAGTCCACTCTGGCTGCACCAGGTCTTGTGTGTGCACTCAATCCATTGCTGCTCTTAACTCTTAACTTGGCTCCAAGTTCAAGAAGAAAGATACCATTTGTCAGATACATTCAAACCACAATATTTTTATCATTAAAACTTTTTATTTAAAATGGACTTATTTTATTAGAAAGCTATAGTACTTTTTAAAAGCAATGTTAACTAGATCATGTGCTTCTACTGCTCTCTAACATGTATGAGTAACCAAACATGCATATTTAAGCAAATATACTCATGACTAAAGGCACTGTGGAAAGGAGGCCAGGGAGGAATGAGAGCATTGCAGCCTTCTCACTTATCTCTCTTGGCTCTCAGCAGGAAGTATTCCCAGTGACCATTCACCATGACCTTTTCTCTCAGTGTATCTGTGGTCCAACAAAATGGCCATATCCTGAGAAGGTAGGTGTGAAAGGATACTGAGTTGATAGAAAGGGACACTGAACTCCACCTAAAAGGCTAGCATACTTTTGTTTTTTCTGTGTCCTCACAAAGCCAGTGACCATTCAGCATATTTCAGAAGATCAGAGGCCTATCTCCACATGTATCTTTGTGAGACTACTTGCCCCACCCTTGCTGCAATTCCTACATACCAACCCACTGAAGACCAATGAGAAACCAATCAGGTTTTCTAGGACTTTTGCAAATACATCATAACTTGGGTTGCAGAAGTCTGGGGACAGCTGCTAAAACTGAATGCTTATAGATAAGTAACCAGTTCCACAAAACGCCTTGCAAAACTATAGCCACTAAGTGACCAATATATACATGTTTATTGGTTTAGACCACTGTTGATCTCAAAGATTGCTCATAGATTTAAAAAGAGACAGAGAAGGGGGGCGCAGACACTTTCGAAGATGGACTGGAAGTTTCTTACAAAACTTTATATACTTTTACCACATGATAGAGCAAATGAGTGCCTTCATATTTACCCAAAGGAGCTGAAAACTCATGTCCACACATCAAATCTGCACATAGGTGTTTATAGCAGTTTTACTCACAATTTCCAAAACCTAGAAGCAATCAAGATGCCCTTCAGTAAGTGAATGGAAAAAAATAACTGTGGTACATCCAGGCAAGACAATAGTATTTGGTTAAAAAGAAATGAACTAGAAAGCCATGAAAAGACATGGAGGAAACAGAAATAATAATTATTATTAAAATAAATAAATAAATAATAAATTTAAAAATTTATTTAAAAATCTATAAAAATGTATAAATTTTAATTTATAAAAAATAAATTAAAAATAAATTAATTAATTAAAATAAAATATTATTAAAATAAAATAAAATATTATTAAGTAAAAGAAGCCAGACTGAATATATTACATATTATATGATTCCAGCTATATGATATTCTGGAAAAGGCAAAACTATGGAAACAATAAAGGATCAGTGGTTACCATGGTGGGGGGTGGGGATCATGGGCATAGCATAGACAATTTTTAGAGCGGTAAAACTATTATGTATGACACTATAAATGATGGCTACATGGCATAATATAATATATTTGTCCAAACCTGCAGAATGTTCAACTCTAAGAACAAACTGTAATATAAACGATGGATTCTGAGTAGTTATGTATATTTATCAGTTATAATCAATGTACTACTCTGGTGAGGGGTACTGATAATGGGTGAGATTATTGTGCATGTGTTGGGGTAAGGATATATGGGAAATCTCTGCACCTTCCCCTTAATTTTATGAATTAAAATTTATGAACCTGAAACTGCTTTAAAAACTTAAATCAAGAAAGAAATGAAGGAAAGGAAAGGAAAGGAAAGGCAAGAAAAGAAAAGAGAAAAAAGGAAGGAAAAGAAAGAAAGGGAGATCATATTCCTCAAGAAAGAAAAAAGTGAAAGAGAGGCACATTCCTATCACGGAATTACTGGCACTATTTTCCCTTCTACCTTGCATTCTAAGGCAGCAGGGCCATATGCTTGCAAATGACATTTAAACCAACAAAACAAATGTTAAGATTAAGGGGTGGATATGTTGAAATGGGGCAGGGGTGTTGAATATACCTCTTTCCTTTCCATGCTGGTTCAAAACACAGTTGTCTTCTTGCCAGGTCCTAGTACACAGTTTAGATTCATACCTTCCTCAGTCTTAAAGCCTAGAAACACTTCTTTCAGCAAAACCTTAAGTAGCAACAAAATAACTCTACAGTCAAACAACTGTATGGGTATTAAAGAGTATGGAATTCATCTTAAATTGAATATTGGCTAAATATTAAAATTAACAGCTTAAAGGCCCAGAATAATTTTATAAATTAAGAATTACCTATAACTTGGGGGCTGCCTGGGTGGCTCAGTGGGTTAAGCCTCTGCCTTCAGCTCGGGTCATGATCTCAGGGTCCTGGGATTGAGCCCTACATCCCATCAGGCTCTCTGCTCAGTGGAGAGCCTGCTTCCCCCCCCCTCTCTCTACCTGCCTCTCTGCCTACTTGTGATCTCTCTCTGTGTCAAATAAATAAATAAAATCTTAAAAAAAAAAAAAAAAAGACTTACCTATAACTTGGAACACCTAGGTGGCTCAGTCAATTAAGCATCTGCCTTCGGCTCAAGTCATGATCCCAAAGTCCTAGAATCCAGCCCCATGTTGGGCTCCCTGCTCGGTGGGTGGGGAGTCTGCTTCTCCCTCTGCCTGCTGTTCCCCTTGCTTGTACTCTCTCTCTCTGTCAAATAAGTAAGTAAAATCTTAAAAAAAAAAAAAAATACTAATCTATAGCCTGAGAGTCATTAGTGCCTTAAATTCTTAAAATTTCAGAGACTATAAAAGCAATACAGCCTGACAATATATTTCAATCAACACTCAAAGCACTCAACACTAGGTAGGGTCAAAATATTTCTTTTTTTTTTTTTTTTTTTAAAGATTTTATTTATTTATTTATTTGACAGACAGAAATCACAAGTAGACGGAGAGGCAGGCAGAGAGAGAGGAGGAAGCAGGCTCCCTGCCGAGCAGAGAGCCCGATGCGGGACTCGATCCCAGGACGCTGGGATCATGACCTGAGCCAAAGGCAGCGGCTTAACCCACTGAGCCACCCAGGCGCCCCGTCAAAATATTTCTAAGAGATTGATAAAATGCCTGAGTTGCCTGCTAGAGCAGAGGAGGAAACAAAAAAAAAAAAAAAAAAAAAAAAAGACAAAAATAAAACTGCTAAACAAAACCAGAATTCCAGCCACTTGATATGCTTTTAAATAACTGACCTCCCTCTAGATTCCTATAGGATTTCTTACTTGATCTGACTCCCTTAATATATGGTTCCCCTACTGTAATGGTTTAAGTGAAACATTCATTTGTTATATATGCCACTGAATATATTCTACAGATTCTTCTCTTGAAACAGAGAACACGTCACAAAAGCTTGTTTTCCCTCAGAGACAAGATTGTCAACTAAGCCAATTTCCTGAGGAGACAATTATTTTTAACTTGCTGGTAACATTGTAAAGAGAGACTTATTTTTGTTTGTCTGTTTGTTTGTTTTGAGGAGACACCTAAGATAGCAAGAAACTGCCTTAGATTTCAAACTCAAGACTAGACTTTGTCAGACAAAACAGGAATCTGCCCAGTTCCCTGCTTACTAACTATCAGAGCTGGCAAAATAATGTAAACCATTACTTACTAAGACATTGTTTTAAGTGCTTTTCTTGGATTAACCCCCTCAACCCTCAAAAAGACCTTATGAGAGGGGCGCCTGGGTGGTTCAGTGGGTTGGGGCCTTTGCCTTCAGCTCAGGTCATAATCCCAGAGTCCTGGGATCGAGCCCTGAGTCAGGCTCTCTGCTCGGTGGGGAACCTGCTTCCCCTTCTCTCTGCCTGCCTCTCCGCCTACTTGTGATCTCTGTCTGTCAAATAAGTAAATAAAATCTTTAAAAAAAAAATCTTATGAGATGGGATCCTGTAAGATGAGGTAACAATAAGTAACATGCTCAAGATCACAGAGACGATAAAATAATGAATTGAGATTAAACCCATGTAGCCCTATTGCTACAGGAGGAGGGCAGAGGGAGAGAGAAAGAGAAAGAGAAACTTAAGCAGGTTCCATGCCCAGTGCCCAGCCTGACAGAGGGCTGGATCTCACAGTCCGACATCATGACCTGAGATGAAATCAGAGCCAGAGGATCAACCAACAGAGCCACCCAGGCACCCCCATTGGTGATTTTAAAAAAAAATTTAAATATAACCTAATATAAGCAATATTTTTACTATAACTCCCAGAAAGTAAGAAATATATTCTATAACATAACCCAGTACAGGCATAAATATGTATTATATATAAATACATATACAATTGAAACCATTTTATGAAACCATTCTTACTCTTACTTCAAGCAAAGCATTGATATTTTCTATTATACTTTTATTTTTTTTTAACTGCTGATCACTCTTCATCAAACTGATTTCGGGATCCACTAAAAGTCATAACTTGAAATTTAAAAAACAAGGCACTACATTCTTTTCACCACCATAAGAATTCGGTGACAATTGCATAGGCTAATGTGTATAGAACATTTAGTATAAGGCCTGGTGCATTCTGTGTGCTCAATAGATGGTAGTAATTATTACTGAGCTTGTAAACTAGCTCTAATTGTGGGAGGCAGAGACACTGAGGGGAAAACCATGACTGGGCTGTAGATGAATTTTATTGCCAGTTAGCATCTATCCCTGGCAGTGAGACTGGGAATTTCCCCAGTATTTTTAACTTGTACTGTAATAGAAATCCATATTCAGAGAGCTGACTGGTGGCTAACTCTGATTTCCTCTTCTCCACTAGAAAGAGCAATTTACAAATTGCTATGCCTCTATGCTGAACCTTCAGTATACCTCACTCATTGATCTATGTTTATATCCAACACTATTCTGGAGCTATACACTAAGAGCTATACAAAATTGGTCTCCATGAAGAACCCAGCTGAAGAGATGTATTCATTTCCTACTGATGCTTTATAAATTACCACTCACTTAGTGGCCTAAAGCAACACAAATTGATTATCTTCCAGATCAAGAGGTCAGAAGTCTGGGTCTCCTTATGCCAAAAGCAAGGTGTTGGCATGGCTATTCCTCTCTAGAGTCTCTAGGGGAAATCTATTTCTATATATTTTCCAGCCCCTTTTAGGGTTATTTACCTTCCTTGGCTTCTAGCCCCTGCCCCCTTCCTCTACATTGCTTCAAGAACTGAAACAGCAGGTTGAAATATCACATCGAATCACTCTGACAATAACTTGTCATCTCATCTCCTTCTCTGCACCTTCTACCTTTGTCCACCCTTTAAGGAATCTAGTGATTACATTGGATCCACCTGAATAATACAGAATAAGCTCCCCATTGCCATGTAAGGTATCCTTCAAAAGTTCTGGAGATTAGGATGTAGACATTTGGAGGTGGAGGAGGGACAACTATTCCACTTAACAGAGGAGAAAAACCACCCACAACAAGATATAACAACAATAACAACACATAACATTAACTGAGCATTTACTAGGCATTGTTCTCAGTGCTTTACTTGCCTTGACTCATTTCCTTGTAGAAAAACCAAGGCTCCAGGAGATAATGCAAATTGCCCATAGTTGTATAAATAGTGTCAAACCCAGAACTGCCTAACTTCAAAGAGCATGCTATCCACCCCTTCACTACATACGAATAAATATTAAATGTGTATACATTTAGTGGTTTGCAACTTCTCCCCATCATGAACTCCTTTTACTCTTTTTCTCCAGGGATATTATTTTGAAAGATTTTGTATAGTAAGTATCTTTCTTCATTAATCAAAGGCAAATTTCTAATTGTAACATCTGGTAGCTCTGAGCTAGTCTCTTTCCCTCTTTTTGGATTTATATAGTTCCAACCAAAATAATGCAACATAATATTTTATTTAATATATTTTGGTATCATTTTGGAATACTAAAAATGGGAACTCAAATAACTCTCTTTGTAGACGCCTAGGAGTTCAGAGAAGAAGTAAATCAATGCGACGGAGAACTGTCAGAAAAAAATGGGGTCTGACTTTAGTCTCAGAGAAATAGATATTTCAGACAGACCAGAGGAGAACAAAGAACATGAGTGATGTCCAGGATGTGGGAAAATATATATGTAAAGATGAAATGCAGGCACCTTGTTAGGGAGAATTGGAAAAAGAGACTAAAGGAGAATAAATGAAGCACCAATGCTTTGAAAGAGGTAAATAAGGTTAAATTTAACCAGGAAGGATAAGGCAGAGGCTGGAAAGTTTCTGAGCAGGAATTGTTGGGCTTGGAGAGGTTACTCAGGTAGAACAAAGAGAAAGAAAGAAGGAAGGAAGAAACTGGCAATTGTAATTCGCCTTCCAGGAGGGATATTGGGTGGCTGGGTGGCATGGAAGGGGGTGGGGGTTAACTTTTCACTATATCCCCTTTTGATTCCTCTAAATTTGAATGTAATATACATATATTAGCTAGTAATATATGGATACATATATTATAAATACACCATATATCTGAAATATATTGATACATTTATATAAGACTATCTTCATAGATTCAAAGTGCCATATAGGTAAAGCTAGGCATCTACTCTTTGTACACTTAAGAGCTCAGGATAAACTATTCAGTCGTTCTGCCCATCCCTGCCCCTGAGGAAAACAATTTCAGTAATTTTCTCATTGGCTTAAAAAAATACTGGGTCTCTTGTTTACCAACTTCATGCTAGGCATCAACTCAATGTTGGGTATTTTGCATTACTTTTATATGTTTGTCCAACTTGAATAAAAATCTACTTCAGAAATGACTCAGAAATCTCACAGGATTGTGGCATTTAACCCCAGGATCCAGGATCAGTAATAGAATAACAAGGCCTACACGTTCTGACCTGCCCAGAGTCCAGGCTCAGACAACACCCGAAAACTGGCCTCATCCTTACACTCTAGATCAACAGGTAATCTACTGTTATTTTGTTTTTAAGAATTAACTAATGAAATAACTCTGTCACTGGGACACCTAGGTGGCTCAGTTGGTTAAGCTCTGCCTTTGGCTCAGGTATCAGCTCCCTGCTCAACAGGGACCCTGCTTCTCCCTTTCCCTCTGTACCTCCACCCATCTGTTCTCACTCTCTCTCTCTCCCTTTCGAATAAATAAACAAAATCTTAAAAAATAAAAAAAGAAAGAACTCCATCACTATTTTTGTGGGAAGATATTGAACCTTTGCACTTTCTAAATCCATGCTTTTTTTGTAGCATTGGAAAGCTCAACAGTCAAAGCAAGCACTTTATAAATGCTGAGGCAGGGACACCTGGGTGGCTCAGTTGGTTAAGTGTCTGCCTTCAGCTCAGGTTATGATCCCAAGGATCCTGGGATCAAATCCCACATCAGGCTCCCTGCTCATTGGGGAGCCTGCTTCTCCCTCTCCCACCGCTGCTCTCTCTCTCTCTCTCTGACAAATGAATAAATAAAAGAGCTTAGATAATTACAAATGAGATTATATAAACAAATAAGTTACAGCAGGCATAGGAGATATAATAAAACAAAACTGACTGGCACAGCTAGATCCCCAAAGGCAATCTGGTTACTCTTTGTACATTTTCCCAATTTCCATGTATAAGATTAAGTGCTTTATTATATGAATGAAAGTGTTACATCAATTACCTGATCCCTCTCCTTTACGTTAGTCAGTGGAGAAATCTTTATTGAGCTCCCCACAGATGAGTAATTTTAGAAATTGTGTTAACAGGAAAACATCCAAAGTGAATATTTGCTAAGCCTCTAAAAACTATTACTTCTTATCTTGGAACTTCTGGAAGGTAGGAAATACTCCATGTTTTTTAATATGTGCCTAGCACAGTGCTTCCCCTCAAATGACACTAAGCTAGAATAAAGAAATTCTTAAAGCAGAGCCTTGATTCAAAACTGAAATTAAAGGGCGCCTGGGTGACTCAGTGGGTTAAGCCACTGCCTTCGGCTCAGGGCATGATCTCAGGGTCCTGGGATCGAGTCCTGCATCAGGCTCTCCACTCAGCAGGGAGCCTGCTTCCCTCTCTCTCTCTGCCTGCCTCTCTGTCTACTTGTGATCTCTCTCTT
>NW_028133432.1:0-9389 GCF_964662115.1 Mustela nivalis
AGCCAGCATTGTCAGCATCATAATAAACTCTACTTCTCTGACCTTGAAGGCTTTGCCTCACTCTGCTATTGTCACCTGCACCTGCATTTTATACTCTGGCAACACACAAAGCCCCTGTTAATTCCAGGGCCATTCTGATGACAAGACAGAGTCCCTCACTCCCTAATTACTGTGTTCCCTTCTAATTACAGTCATCACACTCTGCTTTAGGAGGGCAAGGGCTGGGCTGTCTTCATCTTTATAGCAGCTAAGAACACTGTCACAGTCACTTCACAAGTCTAGATAGGACATCAGACTCGAGATACCTTAACAACAGACCCTGTGCCCAGTGGACTCAAAGCCCCAGACTTAATTAAGCACATGCCAAAACACCAGGAGGAACCTGAGGCCCTTGCTCACACCTAGATGAAAAGCGACCTGGGAGAGGCAAATCGGACCATTCAGCTGCTACGGCAGGAAGCAAGACCCACTCTCTCATCAACCTACACATGTGAGATTTCCCTAGGAAAGGGGCCTGGATGCCTAGGTAGCCAAAAACTGGCACCCACCCCCAGCAGCAGTGAAACACTGTGACTCATTAGCAGTGGTGTGTTCTCCTCTCCAGACCCTAGAACCTAATAAAGAGTCTTGAATGTAACAATAAATTCTCAATAATTCTCAACTAATTCTCAACACATGTCCACTTCTGGCTCCCACCCCATCAACGAAGAAAGAATCTAAAGCTAGTTCCTGGATGAGCTGCATTTTTGTTTCCCTCTCTTTCTTGAGCAAACTACTTGCCCATGAACTTCCCAGAACATCCCTAAAATTTTGTTCTTGGAAAA
Source organism: Mustela nivalis (assembly GCF_964662115.1). NCBI lineage: Eukaryota > Metazoa > Chordata > Mammalia > Carnivora > Mustelidae > Mustela > Mustela nivalis. The sequence goes on from NW_028133432.1 coordinate 825, forward strand.
AGTGAAAGGACAAGACAATTTCAAGTCATTTGAAAAGGGGCCTCCGGAGTTGGGAAGGAGTCTTGGTCAATGCAGAGCTGAATGAAGAACTATGGAAAACAAGGGTCACACTTGCCTAGAGCTGGCCTGTCCTAATATTTAGCATAAATGGAAATGAGCTCTTGTCTTTGCTATCTTCTATTAATTGAATTACGGGGGGTGGAGGAGGAGGAACATAAGGGAGCAAAAAGGACAAGGAGAGGCAAAGGGAAACTCTGTGTTTATCTGAGAAATAAGTAGTATATTTTCATCAGAGCACTTCAGCATTTATCTTATTGTTGGGTTACACTGGCCTTACTGATCACAGGCCCTAGCACAGTGCTTGGATAGTTGCCCTTCAGTTGAGTACTTATTGAATAAAGGAATAAAAATTTACCCCTATTTACTCATATTACTCATTATTTGCCATTATGATCAAAAGTAGGAGTCTGCCAAATTAGAAGAGATTAAGCAAGTGAGAAGCTCTGTCACCCACCATGCAAGACCCACCTGCTTGCATGGGCCGCTGCCCAGAGCTTGCTTTTGACAGGGATGCACTAGCTCAGAGCAGGAAGGTGACCTGGACACGGCACAAGGAGGAGAGTGAGGGAGCTCCAACGCAGGCGAAATGGGACCCTCCCCTTAATTTCCTCATGACAAGTACTGAAGACAGTAGACCCACACTACAGCTGGGCTTTCCAAAATGTGGTGTGGTATTAGGGAAGAGAAAAGGGGTGCACTCTCACAAACATCTCATGAGGTGTTCCTATTCTCCAGGGGCTTGCAACATAGCCGGTCATATCCGGCAGAGACAGATGAGGAGGATGCTGGTTCACAGAAGCCCGCGATTACGCACATGTTTACGCAGCTAGCCCCCTGTGGCCCAGCGTGGGGAGTAAATGCACGCAGGCCTGAGTGGGTCTGTGCTCTCTCTGTGTTTGTGTTTACGCGCTTGTTCATAAGCCAGCTCCGTGTACACATTAGTCTCTCTCCCGTTATCAGATTCTTTTTCCCTTTTTCTTTGTCCGTCTGACAGCTCCCTTTTGATTTGCATCTTCTCTGCCCCCTTTCCCTGTTGGACTAAAACACAGAAAGGAAGTATAGACCTTGCTATTTTGGGTTAATCGAGTAGAATTTTATATTCCTTGTTCTTAGAACATTTTAAAGTTTCTCATTAAAAGACTAAATGTTACTGCTATTCCCAGGGAGGAGGTCTCCGGTCTTTTTTGCTGCATCAATAGCCCTTGCTAGAATTAAGGCTTCCCAGCAGCATGAACGGACTGCAGGTGCTCATTCCTGTGTTGTCTCCCACCCAATTCCTGCCTGAAGACAATATGAAGAACCAGCTTCCTCAAGAGTTAAGAGAAAAAAAAAAAAAAACAAGCAATGCTATGTCTCTGCCCTTGAACATAAAGTGGTCCCATGTCATGCTCTCATCAGGAAATCTGCAGCACAAATAAAGATCAATCAAGATTTCATGAGGCTAAAAGTATGAAGGTCTAGATAGACACAATGGGCCATTATTTTGTTGTCATTAATATTAAAATTTGTTAATAACCTGCTCAAAGTCCCTAGATCCATACCTAGTTACTTCTCTAGACCTGTGTGGAAACAAACTGGACACAAATTCATGTGGAAAGGAGGAAGTACACAGTTTCTAAATTAGAAGTTCTTATTAGGACATTTCCTTCCACCTAAAGCTAGGTGCTTTGAAAAATAACAAAGACATAGGAGGTACACAACTGATTTCAAACAAGAGATGTTTTCCTGGACCATACCCTAAGACTCTAGAAAAACAGTCTTCTGAAAAGAGTCTGTGTGAACTCCACAAGACAAGAGAGAAAGTGATAAGCCAAGAACTAGGAAGGATTTCACCAAAGTGCAGATAAAATGCCAGTGAGAGAAATGTGCAACATAAAAAGAGATCACAGTATGTCTAATTTTTAAGTGAAAATACTTGGAATTTGGTCAAGAACAATATTCATTGTCCCAGATGTCTGGAAAGAAAGGCCAGTTTCATAATTTTACATGAGCAAGGAAATTGGCTCTCATCACTAAGATTTGATAGGATGAGACTCAGAGCTACACAGCACAGGGAAGTGTGGGTGTCATTAGGGATGTCTCTAACATGTTCCCCATGCTCCTAACACATGTTCAAACAAACTGCACTTCCCCACCCCCACTGAAGTTCTTCACATCCACGTGCCTTACTGGAGCCAATGAAATGAGTGTAGGAGTGATGGTGTCACTCCCTAGGGGATGTTAAAAGCCAGTGAGTGATTAGCAATATTCCCCTCCTCTGGCCACAGGAATTATGGACAAATGTATTGAGTTAGATCCCCTGCTCCCCCCATCCTTCCCCCTGCCCCCCTGACACGCCTGGGTCCCTGTATGTCTCAGATGAACAGAATCCTCTGCTGCCTTGAGTTGAATATGCGGAGAGAAGATACTTTTCAGGGGTCAAGCCACTGAGACTTTGGTCTTGTTACTAGAGCATAATCAGCTTGAAAACCTCAATACAGGAAATGGTAACTTTGACCAAAATAAACAGATTTAACTATAAGAAAAGCAGCTTTGAATACAAAGAAAATACTTTCATGGAAACTTAAAACTGTGAAAATGAAAGCAAAAAAGTAAAAGAGGAATGACAAGATTCTGTCCTCTTAGGTAGATGAAGACTATACAAGGTGTTTTCTGAATCTAAAGCAGCAGAGGGGCAACATGGCACACAGTGAGACATCAGCTGTCCTCCTACCCACAGAAGCTTCATTCTTCTCAAAACAGAGGGTATTAAGGAGGGTACATATTGCATGGAGCACTGGGTGTGGTGCATAAACAATGAATTTTGGATCACTGGGAAAAAAAAAAACATAAAATTAAGTTAAATTTAAAAAAAAAAAAAAAAAAACAGAGGGTCTAGTAAATTCACACCTGACCCCTTGCTGATTTCACTTCTCTGAAGGTAGAGATACATCCATAATAGATTCAAGCAAAAGGAATACTGAGTAATGTCAAGTCACATATCCTAGACTTAAGAAAAACACGTATGTAAAAGTTTAGAAATTGTCTTTTTCCTTTCTTCTCTTCCCTCTCCCTTCCCTTGAGGTAGCCAGGAGTGGCATGGCCTACAAAACCAGAGTCAAAAAGGCATATGGGCTGAGAAGTAGCCAGGAACTACAAGGTCAGGCCCAAGGAGGCTGGCAGGGCTGGGACCAAGGTGGTAGTCAGGGCTGAGCAGCCCAGGGGCACCAGCAATGCCAAGGCCAAGGAGGCAGATGGGGTGAAGAAGGTAGCTGGCAGGACCAGGAAAGATAGTGGTTATAGGAGAAACAAGCAAATAAAAAAATATATTAAGAAAGATGAAAGGCTTTTTTTTTTCATGCCTCAGTGGTCTAAGCTGGGACACCAGGTGCAACAGCAGCTCAAGTACCTTATCACTTCTCTGCCAGCTCACCTCACTGGCATGGAGCAGCAGTTCAGTCCACAGCACCCCCGTCCCAATCCCACTGACTCTCCTTTCAGCCTCTCTGACTCTTGGGCCAAGTACATTTTCAGCTTCCCCCGAAGGACACTGGTATCATCAAAGTTGGAGGCCCAGAGGTGGTGAAACTCCTGTTTCTGTTCATCCTCATGGGTTCCTGCTTGTCCCTACTGCTCCCCACTTCACATCAATCATCACTGCCTCACTGTCTTTCTTGTCCACTTCAGGTTCTAGCTCCTTATGTACTGTTTAAACAGCTCGTACTATTACATGTGGTCAGATCTAAATAATAAAACCCTTTCTCTCTGATAAAAGCCTGATATAGCCCCACATCAGTGGTTAAGAGGGAGTGTTTACATAGAGGGAGGGCTCAGGAATCACTGCATGAGCTTGAATCCCAACTCTGCCACTTTCAGCTGTGTGACCTTGGGCTAGTTAACCATTCTGTGCCTCAGTTTCCTCATCTGTAATATAGCAAAATCTTGAAACCTACCATACAAATGTTCCTAGCAGCAAAAACATCTGAAGCCAATCTTTATCCCTTATGTTCCTCTAAACTGAATCTATGTAGCCTGTGCTCTATTTCACTTACAGAGATTTCAAATGTTTTAAGGAAAGTCCGGTGTGAATTCAAAGACCACTGTCAAAAACACTGAGATGCAAGACAGAATGTTCTGTTGGCTGCAGAATACTGATATCACTCTTTGTTTATAGAATGAAAAAGGAATATTCAGCATTATTAACAGTTATGTCAATGAGCACAAGCCTAATTTGTATTGTAATGGAAAATGTATTTGTATTTCTCTTCTAAACAGAATTTCAAACAAACAAAAACAACATCTACCAAAAAATTATTTGTTCCCCAGGAGCTGCCTAATTTGGGGAGTTTGATTGTCATATCTCAACAGTATGAACAAATTAGGAGGGTGGGGTGGACCATGTTAAGGGTGAAGGCATCAAGATTTGAATGTATGTGTCTGAAGGTGTTTATACCAGTTTCCAGCCTGGAAAAGGACTTTCATGCAGGTACTCTAAACAGGAGGACAAGTACATCAAATATTTTAAAAGAACTTAGATAGTGTAAGTGCTTACAACATAGTAAGTACTCAGTGTTAGATGTTGTTAATACCATTATTACTATTAATACAGGATGAACAGAATTTTTTTAAAAGCTAGATATAACACCCTTTATTTAGACTTTGAGTTCCTTGAATTGGCCCCCACCTATTGCTTCTCTATATGGAGAGAAGATTCATTTAAGTCAGTCTTATTCATTCAGCGAACATGTGCTAGTCATCACGGGAATACAGAGGTGCACAAAAATCCTCGGAGAAGATGATTCCTCGTGGCTCATACTTAGTTACTGTGACTCTTCAAGGGTTTATCTCTGGGAAATGCTACTCTAGTAACTACTGTGTGAGAGTTTCATAGGAAGCTGGAAAAGTTGCTTCCAGCTTGCTTTCATAGCTGTAAGTCACCAGAGTCCATGGGTCTGCTATTGTCAGGCAGGTAGATGTCCCCTTCCACCTTCCCCATACCAGGTATGGTCTCCCTGAATCTAAGGGCTCGGGACCCAAGGATGACCTTCCTAGAGAGAGGAAAACACTCGTCCTCAACACAGAGGATCAGAGTGTCTGACAGAGGTCAATGTTTAGTCTCGCTGATCTAACAACTCTCTATCACACTTCATCCTCTCTTGCCAGCCATGCCCAAATCACATTAACATGAGATACTTGGGGAACTTGAGAGTTTGAAGGTACAGAGTATGAAGAAGTGGTCAAGCTCATAGATTCATTCTGTCTCAGTTCAAGATGGCCAAATATATTTAAGACTACTATAAGGGTCAACTGCTCCTCAAAACGTACCTTCAGAATTTGTTTCATTCTTAGCTCTTTTAAAAGTCTCATGCCAAGGAGATGAAAATTCCAGAATTCTCCCACTTTTGTGACTCCAGGGTGGTTCAGGAGCCTTGTGGGATTAGTGAGAAATTCCTGTCAGTGGCATAGGCACTGGCTAGTACACAACACAGATCACTGGTGTGACTCCAACACAAGGATACTGGGTGTTCCTACAGAAGTTGAGAGTTTTAAGATGTCATGTCTTTAAAATCATATATATAAGGTATATTCACATTCATGTTTAGTTCCTTAAACATTCAAAAAGGGAAGGCAAACCAATAAATAGGGGTATATAATGCACACAGTTGAAAGAAGAGGAAAACCCACAAAGGAAGCATTATCCCCAAGTGATCAGAGATCAAAGTTTTATTTTCCAGGAAAATAAAGGCCCTTTCCTCCTGGCATGATCCTGCCCTCTGTGGCCAGATAATCAAGAAGTCAACAGGAACTGAGCAACAAACAGAGAGGCCAGATAGAGAGGGAAAGGGAAAAGGACTAAGTGAAAGCTAATTTTCCCCACACTTGATTTCCGAAACAACTTAAAGCATATCTTTTGTGCATAACAAAAATAGTTACTTGATTTATCCTTTCAATACTTTGTTTCATAAGAATCTATTATATTGTGAAAATGGAAACAACAAACAAAACTGAAGGATTCATTTTATTTGGCATTATTGGAAGTCCATCACCAGATTTTAAGGACTTCTGCTCAACCAATATCTGTAAACTCTAGAAAGGTCTATATTTTCCTTTGGCGTTTCTTCTAGACTCTTCATAGAAAACTTTTCTTCCAAAATTCTTAAAGAACAATTAAATGCATTGAGGTAATAGAATTTAGTGCCTGATAGCTTATAAGCTATTTTTTAAATCAATTTCCTTAATATCTGAGAACACTTAATTGGAAAATGAGATTACTGACCAACTGACTGTTTTTATTTTATGAAGTACCTTTATATGTTTCCATCACATAAAAACAAATCACTTTTCTTATGCCTTACTGAGATCATCTATGAGGACCACACTTCTATCAAATGAGAAATTCCACAGCACTTCTCGCAGTTCTTCTATAATACAACTCATGCACGTTCTGGTTAAGTTGAGTTTGCTCCTTAAATTAAGCAAGCTACTGGATGCCACATGATCTTAGACTCCTAGACCAAAGCACCAGAATGGGAAAGAGCCAAAAGGAAACTCTTCAACCACAAAGTAACCTACGTTCATCACCTCTCTCTGGTTTCAAGAAAAAAAAAATTAGGGCCAACCAAAATAAAGTCAATATTATCTGACGGTGCAGGGTTGCTAAGGCCAGCTTATTAATATGCTGAGAAGGAAAAAAAAATGAATAGCAGAAAGAGAACTGGGTTAAATCAGAAAAGAAGGATTTGGGATCTGGCTTTAGCACTTAACTTGTAAATCTTGACAAATCCTGTACCTCTCTGACCTTACTTTCTTCACCTATGAAATGAAGATAACCATGTGGCCCAGAGTTGTTGTGAAATTCAAACTATACGATGCAAGTGAAGAGGAATATGTAAACCATAAAGCAAGTAACAACACTTTTTTTTTACTCTAGACGTCTTCCTAAAGAGCAGTCAATGTCAGCGCCCTGTGCTTGCTTGAAAGCCTGATTATTGCCCATGGCTTTGGAAATCACAGGATCCAAACAAATTAGCCGGCAACTGGCCAGCACTTTTGTCACCCATGGTCCCAGGCAGTTACTAATCTAAGCATTGAGACACATGTCCAGCCCAGCACAGCACATGTGAGCAGCAGGCCCACCCCCGTGCCAGCCATATATGCCCACCTCTCCTGCTTCTGACCACAGCTTCGTCTTTTCCTCGTGGTTCACACCTTCGGAGACACCTTCCCCTCCCTCAAATCAGCCTGGCGCCTGAGCCTCTAGAAACCCACACACCATATCACACCCTTAGATTCTTCCTACCTGTCGGGAAGGCCTGACAACTACTACTTAAATTACTCCTCACCAGTTCCTAGCAATGGACTGTGGCCATTCTAAACAATGTCTAAAGGATTTGAGGGTTTTCCTTTGTGTGTTTAATTTTAATGGCCTCTGAGCACTTCTAAATCTAATTATTAGAAATTTGGAAAGAGAAAACAACAATTGTCCATGAGCCTTTGGAAGTCTGGCTGGCTTAGCAAAGGCTGTGAGCCACAGTTTGATTGTAAACATCTCTTCCTACACTGTCACGTCACGGTCCACATCTCCCAACGTACACTCATAACCAGGTAAAGAAACTAATTTTGGCTGAAAGAGAACAGTGGATTCCACATCCCTTTGAGAAAGGCCTGGATCTCCCTGATGAGAAAAATTAGTTCTAGTCGAAACTAAGTGTGTTAAAGTGTATGCATCCAGATAAAGGGCGGAGGCACCCTCCAGAGTCTGCTGCTGGGGTCCTATGTCATCTCTGTGCCCGCTCATACAATCTAAGTGCAGCACCACCTTTAGTAAGAATCGCACCATCTAAAGGGTTAAGAGAAATGTTTTCTTGAGGTCTTAGACCGAAGCACAAACTCAGAAGGAACAAGGCAAAGATACAACAGGATCTTGATCCCTAAAGTAAAAGCTGAGTGCCAAGAGAATTCAGCTGGAAATCAAGTGACATGAATCTAGGAGATTCTAGAACTCCACCGACTGATTTATGTTCACAGTTGGGTTTTTAACTTACTAATTCCAACAGTAAAAGAGGAAGAAAACTTTAAAGGATAACAGAATTATAAAATGGATTCATTCATTCAACATAGATTTATTGAGTATAAACAAAGTGAGTACCTTGTAAGTACAAAGTAAGTAAATTATAGAAAGCATTGCAAGTGGGTTAGTAGAGTAGTTATTTTAGATGAAGGAGTAAGATTAAGCATGCATCGCTTTTATAAAAACAATGACACCATTATTTGGGGGGGGGAACCCTTAAATATATACATAAATAGCAATGCATATACTATAATAAGGAAAGTATCTTCCGTGTTTTCCAAGGTTTTCTGGGAAATTAACTTGTTGTTGTTGTTTTTTAATGGTAACAAAAAAGGTTGGAAAGACATGCAGATGCAGAGAAAAAAGAACATGGGTACAGAGAAAGAGAACAAGCTGTGGATTGAGAAGGATATGGAAAAGGTAAGAATTCTATTGAACTTTTTAGATAGGAACTG
>NW_028133431.1:0-9239 GCF_964662115.1 Mustela nivalis
AGACCCCCCCCCCTTTTTTTAATTAAATTTATTTATTTGACAGAGGGATTACAAATAGGCAGAGAGGCAGGCAGAGAGAGAGGGGAAAGCAGGCTCCCTGGTGAGCAGAGAACCCTCTGCAGTGCTCGATCCCAGGACCCTGAGATCATGACCTGAGCCAAAGGCAGAGGCTTAACCCACAGAGCCATCCAGGTGCCCCGGATCTTGTTCTTTCTAATCTGTATAAAAACTCATACTGAGCCATGAGTTCTGGGTTGCAAAAGAGGGGACTTGTAGACCTTCAGAATAAATTAAGTAGAGTTTCAGAAAGATACAGGTCTTTTTCACCATACTATTACAATATTACTCACTATATTCCCTATGCTTTATTTTTCATTCCGTGACTTACTTATTTTATAACTGGAGGCTTCTACCTCTTAGTCCCCTTCACCTATGTCATCCACCCCCAAGAAGCCCTCCAGTTTGGCAACCACCACTTTGTTCTCTGTTTTTATGATTCTGTTTCTGTTTTGTTTGTTTAAAAATGTACAGTTTGGGACATCTTTAGTAAATACTTTGAAGTTCATAACTAAAACATTTATTTATTAGAAACATGTCTATGACATATTTTATATGAAAAAAGCACACTACAGACATGATATATATATTATATATATATATATATATATATTATTTTAAGTGTTACATTTGCATTTACATGTGTTTATGCATGAAAAATAGGTCTTAAAGGTTATACTCCCAATTAGACATGGTTCTCTCTGGGTGATTCAATAATGAGTTATTTTATTGTACTCTTTTCTTTATATCTGTCCAATTTTAGAACCATGCAATTGTTTATATAATGAGTGTCTATTATTTGAATAATAACAAAAGCAATAAAGCCATTTCCATTTTCAAAAACTGGTAAAAGATATCGTTATTTATTTTAGATAGTGAGAAGGTATGGAAAAAACACTGAATTTGCCACCAGCAGAATGAGATTAAGTGTTAGTTTTCCAGTTTACTAGTCATGTGACCTGGGGCAAGCCACCTACAATTTCCGGTCCTCACCTGTAAACTGAGGATAATAATGCTCACTGTATCACCTCCCAGTGGTATCCTGTGGCAGGCATGGGCTTGACATTTAATGTGTTATCCAATCAGCAAAACAACTCTTGATGTGGCTATTATTATCCCCATTATGCAAAATGAATGTAAACCTTAGCTGCTCCTGCAATATAATCAAGAAAAAATGCTTGCAGTGCTCAGCATAGACATAGATGCCACATATAAGCTCTTTAAACCATATATAGATAGATTAGATTCCATGAATATCAGGCTCCCCTAAGATATTTAGTAATTTGAAGAGAAGTTTTTGAGTTCTTTGCCTGAAGATAGCCTCTCTAAAGCCAAACATTTCAGTCATATCCATTCCTACCTACTGTCAGGCCTCTTGATTAAAGCTTTGCTTCTGAGAACAGATGGTTGAATCCAAGTATCAGTTATAACCTTTGTGTTTGCTAAATTCAAGGTGTATATTTGTATACACATGAACATATATATGTTTTCTATATATGTTTGCACACATAGTATCATTTTAAGTGCTTAATTATCATTAATTACCTAGTACTCTCATTTAGATACGTTATAATTTATGGAAACAGATGAAGAAATGAGGATCAGGAACATGGGCCAAGTACAATGCCACATAAAGAAAAAAATGTCTAGAGTAATTCTACATAACCTAAGTGGAAAAATTAATACTAATTCATACTTCCTTATCTGAAACCTTTGAGACTAGAAGAGTTTTAGGGTTCAGAAGCTTTTGAGTTTCAGGAAGGTAATTAAATGCCTTACGTCACGTGTGGAGATAGAACGTCCCCAATGATGTGTGTCCTATAATCAAGCACATTGTTATTTAGGCTCACAAAGAAATGAATATTCATACTAAGTAGGATAAATAATCTTTAAACAGTCTTATATCAGTTTGAGTTTTGCTGCCAAATGAGTTTGCACCAAACTTTGGGAGAACTTTTCAGTTCAATTAAACTCTGTAATGAGACAGGAGGTGCTTCCGTTTTCTTCAAGTTGTTTTCAGGTTTTCATTTGCTCTTCATTTTCCTGCTCTTGCTGATGTGGCGGGACGGTTCTCACAGTTGTAGAAAGAGATAATGTGAAGGCGCAGTGTTGACTCTTATCAGGAAGCATCATTACCAATGGCAATAAAAAAGTTGTCTTTAGCGAGGCAAGTTTTTCTTTTGCCTCACTGATATGTACTTCCCCAGATGAATAAAACATATCCATGTGACTGGATGTAAAGAGTTGATAAACAGTTTCCTATGTAAAAGCTTTCAGAAGCCTTTAGTTTGTATGAAAACCTAACTCCTGACCTCTGCTCTCTGGACTCTTGCTAATGGTACCGCTTATTACTGTTTGAAGTTGTGATGACCTCGTTGGAATTATTTGTAGTGTTGATACCCTTGGTCAGACTGTAGAGACTTCCATAATTTGATGATTATGGGAGTAAGGTGAGTAAAGGGGACATTTGCCCTGGACTTTGGGAGGATATTTCCATTAGTAATAGGTCAAAATAAATAGTGACTTAAGGTTGGAGAAAACTTTCCAAGCAGTGACTCACAGATTTTTCTCCTTCAAAAGGAAGCAGATGCCTGAGTGCTGATATCAACACAAAGGATATAATAATGGATAGGCTACCCATGAAGGATATAATAAGGAGAAAGGGTATAAAATTGGGGTTAAAAGTCCTTCTCCCCAAATCTTTCAGCTAGTCTCCCAAGCTAGATCAAATTATGATTGCAGAGAATATTGAGGATTGAGGCACTTACCAAACTATATGGAAGGAGCCTTACAACTGCACGTTAATGAAGAAAAGTCAATCTGGCCAGTTCATGGTGAACTCAGGCACTCTTGTGTTTCTTTGTCTTACTCATGGTTTTACATACTCATATTATTTCAGGATTTGTTTTCTCTCTCTTTACTCCTTTCCTTCACTTGGAGTCATTTTTCAGTTCATGGGCAAAGGTTATAAATAATCTAGGCAGCAGAGAAGACAGAGTTGGGTCTTTGATGATGCTCCTTCTGTCCGATGCTGCTTTCTATCTCTCCTTTGGCCAATGGCCTCTATTCTTGCCATATGCCAAGAGGGTTGGAGCAAACGTGTAGTGGACTCTCTCAACAACCTTGAAAGGAAAGAATTATCCTCTTTAAGAAAGAGGAAACTGAGGGGTACTTGGGTGGCTCAGTGTGTTAAGCCCCTGCCTTCGGCTCAGGTCATGATCTCAGGGTCCTGGGATCAAGCTTCACATCAGGCTCTCTGCTCAGCAGGGAGCTTGCTTTCCCCTCTCTCTCTGCCTCTCTGCCTACTTGTGGTCTCTGTCTGTCAAATAAGTAAATAAAATCTTAAAAAAAAAAAAAAAAAAAAAAAGAAAGAGGAAGCTGAGACCCAGAGAGATTAGGTACCTTGTACAAGGATCATGTAGACATCAAATGACAGAGCATGAAGCCTTGTCTAGTTTGAAACATGGAATGAGAAAAACTTAGACAAAAAAGAATTTTGTCAAATATAGTGTCTAGCAAGCTTCTAGCATAGTCATGCTTGATTAAATTGCACAAATAGAGATGTATTCTGTGGAGATGCTTCTTAAAGGAATAAAATTTATAGGAATAGTAACATTTATGATCAGGAGAAATGGACCAAAGAGGTAACGAAAAACAAAATGATGGGAATGATTAGAACAAAATGTTATCCCCACCTTCTGTATAGTCAGCACAAATATTATTTTGTGTAGATGTGGAATGATGACATAGAACTGTGTACATACCTATACAGTGTGACAAGAGAGTCAGAAATGAAAATTTCCTAACACAGTGTACCTGGGGGCTCAGTCGGTTAAGTGTCTGCCTTCTGCTCAGGTCAGGATCCCAAGGTCCTGGGATTGAGGCCCCCATCAGGCTTTTGCTTCTCCCTCTCCCTCTGCCTGCTGCTCCCCTGACTTGTGTGCTCTCTCTCTTTCTCAAATAAATAAATTTTTAAAAATCTTCTTAAAAATTAACAAATATATTAGAGAAGAACATTTTATAAAAAATCTATTGCTGCTCTTTGTGATTTGTTTTGGTGACAATGCAGAGATAAAAAGCAAAATACCAAAAACATCTACACTAGCTAGTTTAAATTACTTTCTTAAAGCAGACTCTAAGAGTGATTTGGTTCCTAATCTGTGCTACCAAAAATGCACCCTCTGCCTCTGAGAGTTTTACTTTTTCTGTATTTAAATTCACACACCCACATTCCCTCTCATACACATACACACACACACATATACACACACACCCTACATATGAAGTATATGTGTAATAAAACTTTTCCAGATCTAATCATTGATAATACATTTCCAGTGGGAGGTGTCCTAGGCACATGTGATAGGCCTACAGGGAATGCTATAATAGCTTAAAATCCCCTAATTAGACTTTATGCCAATTGGTCTCATAAATCAAATGTTTGACAGACACCTTAGAGGACCCATCAAGTCCTCTTCATTAGCATGGTAAACAAAATTAATTTTTTAATGTACATATTGATTAAATTGTTTATCTCTCATTTTGACATCTTCCTGGGGTAAAAAAGTCAGAGGACATTGAATCTGATGTTGAACTGAGTGTGTAAGCATGTACTCAGTAAGTCAAACCCACACATGGAACTATCAGCAAGAACTCAGAGGAAGATCTGATAGATCTGATATGTCTGATATATATGCCTAGCTTGGTGTAGTAAAAACAAATAAACATTCAAGAAAATAAATTTTAAAAAATTAGTCTGGGCATCAAGGAATATAAAAATGTCAATTAGATTTGTGGCCTCCTGTTTCCTCCGTTAAATATGGAATAATTTTGTATGTCAACAGGATAAACTGTAAGAAAATTATTGTAAACAGAAGTTTTTAAAATCTGACTTATCCTATTTATGACTAAAACACATTAGTATTTCTGGATAATGAAAAATTACTAGAATAAAATATAATGGTAGGAGAGTCACTTTTATAAAAAGCTCATTAAAGTTGACAACAAAAACACTGAGACCCCAATATGAAAATAAGCAAAGGACATGAACAAACAATACATGCCAACAGAGATAATTAGCAAGCACACATATGGGAAAATGGTTAGCCTTGTTAGCTATCAAAAAAAAAAAAATACAAGCTAAAATAACACTGTGTTAATACCATATCATTTAGATGTGTAAAGGAAATTATATTCTGGTGAATCCTACCAAATGTTTAAAAAGAATAAACATCAATCTTTCATAAACTCTTCTAAAAAATAGAAGAGGCAGGAAGGCTTCCTAACTCCCTCTATGTGCTTCCATTATCCTGATACTAAAACCACATAAAAGCATCACAATAAAACTACAGACCAACATCGCTTATGAATATAAATGCAAAAGTCCTCAACAAGATCCTAGCAAACCAAATCCTGCAACATGTAAAAAAGATTATATGCCATGATCAAATAGGTTTTATTCCAGGAATGGATGAGTCTTCAACACATAAAAATCAATCTATGTAACAAACTACATTAATAGAATGAAGGGGGAAAAACACACATAATATTCTCAACAGACACAGAAAAAGCATTTGACAAAACCCAATACGCTTTCATGGGAAAAACGACCAATAACCTAAAAATAGAAAGCAACTCCCTCAACTTGTTAAAGACCATCTATAAAAACCTACAGTAACATAATACTCAATGGTGAAAGACTAGATGCATTCCCCTAAGATCAGGAACAAGACAAGAATGTTTGCTCTCACTACCTCCATTTGATATTGTACTAGAGGTTTGAAAAAAGCAAGGAAATGAAAAAGAAAAAAAAAGTAGAAAGGAAGAATTAAAATTATATGTATTGCACAGGACATCATCTTATATATAGGAAATCTAAAGGAATTCACAAAAAAAGAATCAAAACTTATATAAGTTTAGCAAGGTTGTAGGATATAAGGTCAATACCCAAAAATCAATTGTATTTCTATAATTTCTACAGACTATCAATGAACAATCTTTAAATGAAATTAGCAAAGCAATCACATTTGTGATAGCATCAAAAGGAATAAAGTACTTAGGAATAAATTTAACATAATGTGTCTAAGACTTATACACAGAAACCCAGAAAACAATGTTGAAAAAAATGGAAAGGTATTTCATGTTCATGTACTGGAAGATTTAATGTTGTCAACATGGCAACACATCCCAAATTAATCTGCAGATTTAACATAATACCTACCAAAACCTCAGCTGCTCTTTTTGGGGTAGATATTGATAATCTTATAAAATTCATATGGAAATCTAGGAAATTCTAGAATAGCCAAAACAATCTTGGTAAAGAATAAAGTTACAGGTTACACTCTTCTCAATTTCAAAATTCATTACAAAGACTCAGTAATCAAAACAGTGTGTACCTGGCATAGGATAGAAATATAGATCAATAGAATTCAATTAAGAATCCAAAAATAAACTCTTGTACTTAAGCCCAATTGATTTTCAAGAAGAATACTAGAACAACTGAATATCCACATAAAAGAATAAAGTTGGACACTGCTCCCCCAAAAAATTAACTCAAAATGGTCCATACATTTAAATATAAGAGCTAAGACTATAAAACTCTTAGAAGAAAACATAGGCATAAATCTTTATTACCTGGGATCAGGGAATGGTTTCTTAGATAATACAGCAAGAGCAAAAGTGACATAAAGATATAATAAATAAACTGGTCTCCATCCAAATTAAAAATGTGTGCTTCAAAGGACACTATTAAGAAAGTGAAAAATAACCCAAGGAATGGACAAAACCAGTTACATACCATATATGAACTCTTACAACATAACAACAACAAAAAAAACCAAATAACCCAATCAAAAATGACAAGGATTTGAATAGGTGTTTCTCCACAGAAAATTGGTAAGTGGCTAAGAAACACATGAAAAAAATACTCAATATCTTTAGTCATTCAGCAAATTCAAATTAAACCACAATAAGTTACCACTTCATATGCACTAGGATGTCTACAATAAAAAAAGATGGATAATAATGGGCATCAGTCAAGGTTGTGGAGAAATTGGAATTCTGAGACATTGCCTGTGGGAATATAAAACAATACAGATGTTCTCCAAAACAGTTTACCAGTTCCTCATCAAGTAAAACATAGAATTACCACAATGTAGCAATTATACTCCTAGTTATGTATCCAAGAGAATTTGAGATATAGTCACACAAAAATTTGTACACAAGTCCTCATAGTACCAATATTTATTATAGCCCCAGAGTGGCAACGAGTCAGTTGTCCATCAACTGATGAATTAATAAAAATGAGCATTATAACATACAATGGCATATTATGCACCCATGAAAAGGAACGGAATACTGATTCATGCTACAACATGGAAGAACCTAAAAAATAGGTTCAGTGAAAGAAACCAGACACAAAAGATCACATGCTGTAGGGTTCTGGTTATAGGAAATGTCCAGAATAGGCAAATCCATAAAAGCATAAAGTAGACCAGTGGTTGCCAAGGGCTGAGAGGAGGGAAAAATGGGGAGTGACTGGTAATAGGTGCGGGTTGTACATGAATATCTCCATAGAGCTGTTATTTAAAAAAAAAAAAGAAATGATTTAATGTTGGCAAGACTGACGAAACTGGTATTATACAACATGAACAATATATAATAGATATTATACATTACTAACACCGGAGGAATTAGTACAATCCTTTTCTAAAACAAATTTGTCTATATTTTCAAGAACTGCATAAGTCTTCTCCCACAATAATCCTGTACCTAGAAAATTAGGCTATACTCAGTGTCAAAACAGTAAAAAAGTTGCATGCTTGAAGATCCTCTTTCCAAAAAAAGTGAAAACACATCAAACATTTTACAAAATGAGAATAGGGAGTTGAATAATAGTATGAAATATTTTTCCAATATTCCAAGATGACTTGTTAAGGAAAAATGTTATAGATATGAATGATTAGACATTTAAATTATTTATGCATATAGGAAAACCTGGACGAAGAAAAGGGACACAGGAAAAAAAAGTGTTTTGTTAGCATGCTGTAATCACTGGGATCCCATTCCTGTGTTTCTCCTATTAGTTTTGTGAGGAATATGAATCCACCACAATGTTTTTTGATGCTATGTTGTTGTTATATGTAAAACAATTTTTAGGGGCGCCTGGGTGGCTCAGTTGGTTAAGTGACTCTTGATTTGGGCTCAGGTCATGGTCTCAGGGTTGTGAGAGAAGTGCACTGGGCATGAAGCGTGCTTAAGATTCTCTCCTCTCTCTCTCTGTCCCTCTCTCCGTCCCTCTCTCCCTCTCTAAAAGAAAATAAAATAGTGATGCCTGGGTGGCTCAGTTGGTTAAAGAGCTGCCTTCGGCTCAGGTCATGATGCCAGCCAGCATCCTGGGATCGAGTCCCACATCGGGCTCCTTGCTCGGCAGGGAGCCTGCTTCTCCCTCTGCCTCTGCCTGCCATTCTGTCTGCCTGTGCGCGCGCGCTCTCTCTCTCTCTGACAAATAAATAAATAAAATCTTTTAAAAAAATAAAATAAAATGAAGTAAAATCCATTTTAAATATTTGAAGGAGGACTGAAGGAGGATTTCTGACTGTTCCTTTGGCTATGTCTTGCATATCCAGAAAGATGTATGGGTGATCCGGATGTTTAGATGATTCTGACCAGGAGAAAACACGAGGTGAGAAAACACAAGGTGATCATAGCGACATTGGAGAACCAAACCGAGGGCCGCAAGGAAGATGGGGAACCCACCTTCTCTGCATAGCAGCCTGGCTGGGGTCTCCCTGGAGGAGCAGTCACGCTGGGAGTGAGCCAGGAACAGAGGTTGGGACTATAGACTATGCAGCCTGAAAAGGAAATTTGTAATTACAGGAATGATGAGCTCAAGAGCGCACTTTATATGTATTGGAGACTGAAGCATGTCACTAGTTCTTTAAAAAACTTTTCTAAAAAATAGAGGTATACTTTTATAATTTAAAAAAATTAAAGCATGCTATGTATACATTTATACATAGTAAATGTATACTTGTATATACAAATGAGTGTAGTATACATTATATATAAAAATTTTAAGTGTGTGTTCATACATCAATCTATACTTCATATATAGTGAAGTACACAAATCCTAAGTCTGTAAGTGGGTGAGTATTTATATAAGTATACATTACTTTGTCACC
>NW_028133430.1:0-9215 GCF_964662115.1 Mustela nivalis
GCAGAAGAAAACCATTTCAGAAAACTGACAATGAGGAGAGGAAAGGGAAGCCAGAAGGCTTGTGAATGGGGAGAGAGGAGGAGCCAGGGCAGAAAACCAAGAATCCCTCCCTGCCCTCCTTGCTGCCAGGGAGGTCTGAGGGACTAGTTTCCACCTGGGATCCCAAGTCCAGAACAAAAGCAGCGGGGCTCGGCGGGGGAGGGAAGGGGGTCCTCAGCACGGGCGCATGGGGCTGCGGAAAGATGGGGGCTAGCGTGCCTGCTGGCGGGGGGCACCTCGCAAGGCGCTGTCCCCAGCCCGACCCCATGAGGACCCGGGTTTGGCGCAGCGTCCGGGGTGGTCCCGGTGCCCTGGGGTTCCGGGAGGCTGGGCCTCCACAACCTCCCTCTCCGCCCCCAGGTCGGGTCCGCGCTTTCTGCTCCAGGTGAGGGCGCGGCGCGGTGTCACTTTACCCCTGTGCAGAGGGTGGTCCGGAGAAGCCTTGGGGCAGGGAGGGGCAGCAGGCAGCAGGAGCGGGACAGCGGAGCCTCACATGGGAGCGTAAGGGCGGCGAGTCCGGTGGGTCCTGCAGTCCCGACTGGGCCGCAGCACAGCACCGCGGCGCTGCCCGCCCCTCCTCCGCCAGCCCCTCCACCTCCTCCCAGACTCTCAGCCACATCCTCTGTGAGCTCACTTCCAGCAATTAGCAAAGCGCCTTCTCCCCGCCGCCCTCCACCCGCCCCCGCCCCCCTCCCTCCTGAGTCCTCCGCGAGCTCCCTTTTCGCTTTGGCAATTAGCAAAGCCCCTTCTCCGCGCCGCCCCGCCCCCCTCCCTCCTGAGGCCCCGCCCTGGCTGGGGCGCGGGGGGAAGCCCCGGGGGCTGCAAGCTTTGCCAGCGCTGGCGCTGGGCAGCCTCCTAGCCTGGCTCCTTGAGCGGGTGTCCACCCGCGGCCTGGCTGCAAAAAGATCATCAGTCCTGTTAACCCTGGCTGCACTCTCCCGTCAGTTTGCTGGCTTCCTGATTGCGCCCAAAGCCATGAACCAGCTTCCCCAGCACAGGCCTGGGCTGAGATGCCTGCCCAGGATCTGTTTGAGCAGTCTACTCATCTCCAGGCAGGGATGGCACTTCCACATGGATGTTTGGGTTTTTTTATTGTTTTTTGGTCATTGGTTATTATTACATGACCTCCAGGGTAGGTGCTCCACAAAGGGAGTGAAAACAGGATGCATGATATACCCCTCACCTCCCATGCTGTCTTTCTCTTAAATAATAAGCACTGCTGAACTATCTTAGATTCTGTACCTTCTCTCCAGCCATGAACCTATCACTGTCTTTAACTCTTGAAAACTTCATTAGACAAATTAATGTGGTGAAGGAAGCAATATGAGAAAGCCTATTAATCTGATGAGCATGGAACTGAACAAACCCTATAGATACTTTCCCTTTGATTTCTAGCCTATCAATACCTACAGTGAGTCACATACACTCAAGATTATTGTTTTTATTGTATACTTCATATATTCATTGATTTTGGACTCGTTATCATTTCGTTGAAGTGTTAAACTATGGTAATAAACAAACTTTTAATTAACTTTTCCTCCTATGATACAAATATAACTTGCACTTGAGCTTTAGCTAATTTTATGTTCTAAAATTGCCAAAACAAAATGATCAAGGTTTCTAGATTATTTACTGTATTTTCTACTATATAATATTGTTCTATCTCTTCTGTATAAAGAAAATGAATGCTTGGGGCTCTTGGGTGGCTCAGTGCATTAAAGCCTCTGCCTTCTGCTCAGGTCATGATCCCAGAGTCCTGGGATAGAGCCCCACATCAGGCTCTCTGCTCAGCAGGTACCCTGCTCCCCTTCCTTTCTCTCTGCCTGCCTCTCTGTCTACTCGTGATCTCTGTCTGTCAAATAAATAAATAAAATCTTTAAAAAAAGAAAATGAATGCTTGATAACTAAATGAATGCTTTACTGAACAAATTAAATATGGCAATAGCATTTTATTTTATCATGCTTCACATATTAAATAATAATATTATATCACTAGTCTACAAATAATCTACTCGCATAGTCATTTGGAAGCTTTTAGCAAAAGAATTCTTCCTCCTGATTGTAGTATAAAAGCCACAGAAATATACAGAAGACTCCTAGGATAGAAAGTTAAATCCAGTTATCCGTGATGCCTTGAGGAGGACCTGACCTATGTATGTCCTGGGATGCACTAGTAACTGTTACATGTGATAGGATTATATTTAATATATACAGTTTCATTTATTTCACAAAGGACATATAAATTTGAGAATAAAATATTTGATGAATCTATAAAGTCTATATCTATTTGTAACTAATGTGGTAGAACTAAGATGTTAATTTGAAAAAAAAATTCATTGAACACATACACATATTCAATTGTTTTTATATATATAAACAGCATTATTTATTTATGTAAATAAATGCATTGTCAGTAAAATCCATTTACTTATCAATCATAAGGGTAATTTTAAGTACTAAGAATAAGAAATATGTGAAAAGATAAGTGTTCAAGAGTGCAGTTTGTGGTAATTAATACAATATGATAGGCTCATGAAAAAGATATATTACTTGAACTTAAAAGCTTCTATAATTAAGCGATGACCACTTGAAATTTGTAATTAGTCTTGCTGCAGTTTTTCCTTGCACTTATTGCCCTTCCCCAGAAGTTCATTAAGAATTTCTGTGAATGTCCTTATGTTTAATCTCATTCATAGATTCC
Organism: Mustela nivalis; assembly: GCF_964662115.1. Lineage (NCBI taxonomy): Eukaryota > Metazoa > Chordata > Mammalia > Carnivora > Mustelidae > Mustela > Mustela nivalis. The sequence continues at coordinate 2,741 of NW_028133430.1, forward strand.
ACTGCTGCTCACAAAACAAAGCCAAAAAGAGAGGTAACTCTATGTGGCACTGCATCCACAAGCAATACATTCATAAATAATTAAAAAGCTCTCTACTTCATTTGTTACCCATTCAGCTGATAATTTAAATGAGTAACTGAGGCCATTTTATCAGCACTTTTAATAGAATGCGACTCAGAAACTTCACAGTGTTATTTAAGAAGAAATGCTCACGTGTTAAGGTTTTTATTTTTTTAAATCAACAAAATAATTTTCAAATATTAAAAGCAAATGTCTCCTTTTCCTCCAAGTTTCCTTGCTATGTCAAAGTTACAAATAAATACATTAAAATCGTATTTTGAGTAGTAGATAAAAACAAAAGTTTTGAAACTGTGGGTTGAGTGTCTGGGTTAACTTGTATAAATATCTGAACTCAATGTATTTAGACTTTATTAGATTTTTTTTTAGACTATTTAAAAATACATGCTGAGATAATGACAACATTATTTTATTCATTTTAATAAATAAATTATTTAATTTAATTATGTTTAGATATTTATTTATTAAATTAATGATTTAATATTTAATAATCTAAATTTGAAATATTTTAAATTCTAAAAATATTTATTTAATTAAATTGATATATTTAATATAAATATTTAATAAATTATTTAACCATTATTATAGTTATGCAATACATTATGTATTGTGTAATAATTGCATTTTAATAAATAAATAAATGTATTATTTACATTATTTTATTATATTTTATTTAGTTGACAAAGAGAGGGAGAACGCAAACAAAGGGAGCTGCAGGCAAAAGGAGAGGGAGAAGTAGGCTCCCAGCTGAGCAGAAAGTTCAACCTGGGGTTCCATCCCAGGACCCTGAGATCACCACCTGAGTCGAAGGCAGATGCTTAAGTGACTGAGCCATCCAGATGCCCAAGGCTTTGTATTCTTTGCTTCTAAATATTGATGCTCCTTCATCTCTGGAGTTAGTAAATTGATGTTGAGAATTCATATCAAAGAATTGATAGTAGCTGTTAAACAGAAACATGTAATTTAGGGGAAAAAAAAGAACAGAAGGAAGAGAAAGGCCAAAAGTCAAAAGCACATTAATATAAAATTTAATTAGATAAAAAAGCTGATATTCCTGAAGGGGGCTAATAAAAGAGCTGCAAAGAGCTGATAGGATTAGGAAAATTGTCCACTCCTGGTCATTTCATAATTTTAAACTATTCCTTATTAATAAATATACTTAGTTCCAGAAACACAAGCACATAGGAACATTTCCACCAAGTTTCCTCTAACAGCATTTACAAATTAGACGTTCAAACAATGCAGTTCATTACATGTTGCATCTGTATCTTAAAGTTTAAACACTTTCTGTGACACATTTTCTAACAATTAAAATTAAAAAATATATATATATATATATACCTTATCCCTAAATGGAAAAAAAATATATATATATATATATATATACATAGAAACCTTATTCCTAAATGAAACCTTTCTTTGTTTATTAGCTTAAATAGGTAAATTAGCAACAACAACAACAACAAACAGCTAATATTATAAAGGTAGGAACAATTTACCTTTTCATTTACTGCTATTTTCTAAAAATTCCTATTTTATTTTTTTCTCAAGTCTGTCATAATAATTTTCTAAATCTCCTGCCTTATTCAATTTTTTTCTTTTAGTGGAAATCTCTATCTCATATTTATTTTCTCTTCCTCCACTCTTTGCTCTAATAATTCAATGTATTATTAGATTTTCTGTTTTTCTCTTTATCCAGATATATCTTTTCTTTCTTTCTTTCTTTTTTAAATAATTTGATTTGCTGGCATTTTACATCAGTACATGCTTTCTTATGGATGTTAGAAATGTCTGTGGAACTCCTAGAAGAATAAACTTTTTTACCTTTAAGAAGTTTACAGTCTAGAGTGCCTGGGTGGCTCAGTTGGTTAAGTGTCTTCCTTCAGCTTAGGTCATGATGCCAGGGTACTAGGATCCAGTCCTGCATCAGCTGCCTGCTCAGCAAGGAGTCTGGTTCTTCCTCTCCCTCTGCCCCTCCCTCTCTCTCTCTAATAAATAAATAAAATCTTTAAAAAAAAGACTTACTGAATCTGAGACTGAATTACTAAATTCAGTCTTAATAGAAGACAGCTAAACAAAGCAATGATCACAACTGGAAAATTTAGCGAGATCATGGTTTAACATTTTTGGTTGACACAGGACCTCTTTCAGTAACAACTTTCCCTAAATATCAATTTCTTTTTAAGGCAAAAAATTTTGACAAGAAATCCAGATCCTTCTGATCATTTTCATATCAATTTAAGGTGACATCCTCAGAGTATATAATCAAATATGTAATTATTCTATCTGTTGCCTTGTATATTGCCTGTATCTTTTTCAGACTCAAAGTTCCATTGAGGTAGAGTTTTTTTTTTTTTAAAGCAGAGATTTTTAAAGTGTTTGATATATACAAGATGCTTAATAAGTGTTTACAAAGCCTATGTATTACAGAAGCCTTAAACAGGCTTTAAAATAATGTAGGTGATATTAGTGGTCATATCAAACAATTTTTAGGTTTCAGTCATGTAAGTATCTACATTTCTCAGAGACAGAGAAACATACAAATGGTCTGGATCCAGTAGGATAATGCTAGCATGTGTTGTAAATTCTCTTATATGACCTTATTCTTGCAAGAATTGGTTATGTGGCAGAAAAAAAGGTATCACTATCTTATACTTTATTATTAAAGAGATTTATGGAAGTCTTAATTTCTTACACTACACCTTTGTTTCAGTGGAACCAATTTCTGTGGTAATGGTGAGAGGAAAGTAGGCAATTTAGGAAGCAGCAAAAATCTCCTACAAGGCACTATAAAATAAGGCTTGTTCTAGATCATGGGTCTGTCCAAAGGGGAATGTTAAAGGGTAGAATGGATGATGGATGCATTGTGGACTTATAACTTTAAGATTAATACTGTTATGCCCCAATAATGGGTCTATGATTAAAGGAGCGAGACTGATGTAAAGCAAAGGTCAAGCAAAGCTTTATTTCATGCCAAGCATCAAGAATCTAACCGAACGTTCGGGGCCACACCTCTTATGAGAGAAGGCAACCCTTTGCTGTTTCACAGTCTAGCTTTTAAGGGCAAAGACCATGCAGTCAGGCCTGGCCACGCACAGGTGACCAATGAGATTTTAACGCACACAGGAAACTCCACAGTGAGGCTAGATGACCAATTGAGGTTCAATTTACCCTAGTATAGACATTTGACCCAGCCTATTACACCTTGATTAGGATTAGTGCCAAAAAGGTTCCCAAAGGGCGGAGGAGTGGGGCATACTCCATAGTATCTAGGGAGACAATATGCAAACACCGCCCCCCCTCCCGCTGATTGATGTCTCCACCTGGCCTGACCCACTTTTGTATATGGGCTTTGTTACCTGGAGCTGATTACCAGGACTTGTTTTTAAGTGAATCCCCTGGGGGAAGGGGAGCAAGGACAGTTTAAGGGTTAACCTCAATGAAAGCCTCTTGCTAAAATATAAAAATATAAAATAGGTCCTTACATTACAACAACTCAGTAGGGAAAGTCCCAGTGTGGTGATAAAAGAAGTGAGGTAACTTGCATTGCACATTTTTTTTTAAAACGTGTAAGTTGTATTTTTCCGTGCCATTACATCATACTTTATCTTCATCTCTGTCTACTAGTTTAAAACTAGTTAAACAAATTCAACAATTTTTAAAAAAATATTTTATTTATTTATTTAAGAGCAAAAGCCAGAGAGAGAGAGAGAGAGAGCATGAGCAATATGGGGCTCGATCCCAGGACTCTTGAGATCCTGATCTGAGCCAAAGGCAGACACTTAACTGACTAAGCAAATGAGACTCCCACAAACTCAACAATTTTATAAAATTTTTATTTGTTGGGGTGCCTGGCTGGAACAGTCAGTAAAATATGTAAATCTTGATCGTGGGGTTGTACGTTTGAAATCCACCTTGGGTGTAGAAGTTTTATTTAAAAATAAAATCTTTAAAAAATTTTTTTTCATTTTTTTATTTAAGCCATTGTATGGCAGTGTTGATCACTATATTGTACACCTGAAAGTAATATTAACCTTATTTTAACTAACTACAATTTAAATAAAAACTTTAAAAATAAAATAAAAATAATAATCATAAAAATAAAAAAGAGGAAAAATTATTTGGCAGGCAATTTTCTTAATTGCATTATTATTTATTATTATCATAGTCTGTGTGTGTCGGTGGGAGGTGGCTGGTATTACAGTGAGTTCCATATCTGTGTTACACTGAGGTCCATGTCTGTAGTCAGTCTTTTTTTTCTTTTAGTTTATTTTCAGGGATCCAAAATTCATTGTTTATGCACCACACCCAGTGCTTCATGTAATAAATTCCCTCCTTAATACCCACCACTGGGCTCACCCAACCACCTGCCACCCTCCTCTTCAAAACCCTCAGTTTGTTTCTCAGAGTCCACAGTCTCTCATGGTTTGTCTCTCCCTCCGATTTCCCCCAGCACACTTCTCTCCATCTCCCAGTGTCCTCCACGTTATTCCTTATGTATTGAGTCTTATAAAAACTTTTATTTCTTTCCCTATTCTGCTTTGCATATGCTTACCTTAGATGTTAAAATGTTATAAACCTCTCCTGCCTGGTCCATTTTCTCTCTCTTCTCTCATGATTTCTCATGCTCTCCCTGCCAACCCCACATGCCTTACAATATCTGGATATGACTAATTTCTTCCTGAGCTACTTTATTCTACTCTGCCATATGGTCGCCCTTCCCTCTTCTGTACCATATCTTCTATCCCCTGCATTTGTGCTTTAAGAATACCTAATTATTTTCACTGCATCTGTATCTTTGAGGTCAATACTCAGTAGTGCAATCGCTGGGTCATAGGCTAGCTCTATTTTACTGGAAAGAAGGGCCATATGCACCCCAGTGTTCATAGCAGCAATGTCCACTATAGCCATTCTGTTGAAAGAGCCAAGATCCCCTACAACAGACAAACGGATAAAGAAGATGTGATCCAAGGATACAATGGAATATCACTCAGCCATCAGAAAGGATGAATACCCAACTTTTGCATCAACATGGATGGGACTGGAGGAGATTATGTTAAGTGAAATAAGTCAAGCAGTGAAAGTCAATCATCATATGGTTTCACTTATTTGTGGAACCTAAGGAATAGCATGGAGGACATTAGGAGAAGGAAAGGAAAAATGAAGTGGGGGTATTGGAGGGGGAAATGAAACATGAAAAACTATGGACTCCAAGAAACAAACTGAGGGTTTTAAAGATGAGAAGGATGTGGGGATGGGTGAGCCTGGTGATGAGTATTAAGGAGGGCACATATTGCATGGGGCACTGGGTGTTTTACACAAACAATGAATCATGGAACACTACTTCAAAAACTAATGATGTATTGTATGGTAACTAGCATAACAGAATTAAAAAAAAAAAAGGAGGGGGACAATACCTAACACTCAATCTTTGCTAGTTTCTTGTTTACCTCCTTTTAAGAGTAAGCTCATTAGTGTTTTTGTTTGTTTGTTTTTTTTTGTCTCAACTAAAAGAAGAAAAATAATACACATTATTTTGAAAACTTTTTGAACAGTGTACAAACGTTAGTCAAGTCCACAATGTCTCATCTCTTCTTCCTCCTAACATGGCTAAGTTGAAAAACCCTTTATCTGGGAAAAGATCATTGTCCAGCCACCTTGTGTAAGATTTTGGCTTTAGGTTAGATTATCCTTTCTTTCCTTTTCTGAAAATAAGTTGAAAATATTAATAGCCTCAGTTTCTTCTTCCAAAATATGACTGCTTCTTTACCAAGTGCAAAAGCAACCCATTTTGACCATAGTAAACAGCTTGGACCTACTTTTTTTGGCTCACTGTTTTAGTGAGACAAGTGGAGTGAAGATGACACACCATTTCCAAATGTATTAATAATTGGTAGACCATACTTATAAATTGAAGATTTGTTGCCATTAAACTACGACCAGACTCGCTATAATTACAGAGGTAAATTCTTTATATTTACTATATTTGAAATTACCATATAATACCAAAATAAAATTATGATAATGTGAAGAGTCTGTAATATTAAGAAGATGACTTTGAAATGATTGCTTATCTAAATGAAATTTCCCATTTTATAATCTTGTATAAGCTTCCGTTGTCATTTCCTATTTAAAATCTATTAGAAGGCACTCTTATTTTCCCTTAAGTGGGAAGTCAAATGTGGAACAAATTCATCCCAAAGGAACTGATTCTATGTTCCACTGAAGACCAGGTGGCTTCCATGTGGCATTTTGCCTCTTGCATATTGTTCATCTCCTACAACAAATGAGGGTATGCTCTTTAGTAAACTAATTCAACTCAATTAGAGACATTGTCTTCAAGGGATAACATCATAGAGACTAGAATCAGAATCATACTTTTGGGAAAATTGGGCCC
>NW_028133429.1:0-9000 GCF_964662115.1 Mustela nivalis
CACACAAAAATAGACTCAAAATGGATGAAGGACCTCAATGTGCGAAAGGAATCCATCAAAATCCTTGAGGAGAACACAGGCAGAAACCTCTTCGACCTCAGCCGCAGCAACATCTTCCTAGGAACAACGCCAAAGGCAAGGGAAGCAAGGGCAAAAATGAACTATTGGGATTTCATCAAGATCAAAAGCTTTTGCACAGCAAAGGAAACAGTTAACAAAATCAAAAGACAACTGACAGAATGGGAGAAGATATTTGCAAACGACATATCAGATAAAGGACTAGTGTCCAGAATCTATAAAGAACTTAGCAAACTCAACACCCAAAGAACAAATAATCCAATCAAGAAATGGGCAGAGGACATGAACAGACATTTCTGCAAAGAAGACATCCAGATGGCCAACAGACACATGAAAAAGTGCTCCATATCACTCGGCATCAGGGAAATACAAATCAAAACCACAATGCGATATCACCTCACACCAGTCAGAATGGCTAAAATCAACAAGTCAGGAAATGACAGATGCTGGCGAGGATGCGGAGAAAGGGGAACCCTCCTACACCGTTGGTGGGAATGCAAGCTGGTGCAGCCACTCTGGAAAACAGCATGGAGGTTCCTCAAAATGTTGAAAATAGAACTGCCCTATGACCCAGCAATTGCACTATTGGGTATTTACCCTAAAGATACAAACGTAGTGATCCAAAGGGGCACGTGCACCCGAATGTTTATAGCAGCAATGTCCACAATAGCCAAACTATGGAAAGAACCTAGATGTCCATCAACAGATGAATGGATCAAGAAGATGTGGTATATATACACACAATGGAATACTATGCAGCCATCAAAAGAAATGAAATCTTGCCATTTGCGACAACATGGATGGAACTAGAGCGTATCATGCTTAGTGAAATAAGTCAAGCAGAGAAAGACAACTATCATGTGATCTCCCTGATATGAGGAAGTGGTGATGCAACATGGGGGCTTAAGTGGGTAGGAGAAGAATAAATGAAACAAGATGGGATTGGGAGGGAGACAAACCATAAGTGACTCTTAATCTCACAGAGCAAACTTAGGGTTCCTGGGGGGAGGGGGTTTGGGAGAAGGGGGTGGGATTATGGACATGGGGAGGGTATGTGCTTTGGTGAGTGCTGTAAAGTGTGTAAACCTGGTGATTCACAGACCTGTACCCCTGGGGATAAAAATATATGTTTATAAAAAATAAAAAAGTAAAAGTAAAAAAAAAAAGCAAAAAAAAAAAACCCTATACAGTAACGTTTATCATTTTAAGTAATCTCAATTATCTTCCTCAATTGTGATAGTATATCCTTCTATCTAGGTCAGATATTGTATGAGGGATTTGAAGAGACATACTTTTCTAAATTTCACTTTTCTCATCTGCAAAATGCTGATCATGATCCTACAATAAAATACACTTACAATTTTTTGATGAAAATTTATTTATTTATTTTAAGATTTTATTTATTTATCAGAGAGAGTGGGCGAGAGAGCAAGCACAGGCAGACAGAATGGCCCGCAGAGGCAGAGGGAGAAGCAGGCTCCCGGCCGAGCAAGGAGCCCGATGCGGGATTCGATCCCAGGACGCTGGGATCATGACCTGAGCCAAAGGCAGCTGCTTAACCAACTGAGCCACCCAGGCGTCCCTTTTGATGAAAATTTGATCTGTATAAACAATATATTTGCTGTAATGCGTGGTTCATGGAAAACATCTTATTTAATTATAAGCAACAATAGTATTAGAAATTAAGTAAATGTGTCTATAATATTTAAAGTTTGAACACATAAATCCAGTGCTTTGCCTTATTGTCTCAAATCCCTTTACTACTTTCACTGACAGAGTCAAATGTACTTTTTCTACTAGTAGCCAGCTCTTTGTCTTTTGTCAGAAAGATGCCCTTGTGAATTATTTATAATAGAGCTATTAGCAACAATAATAATAATAATAATAATAATAATAATAATAATAATAAATAGCATTGAAAATGTTAAAAAAAGTTTTCTTAACTAATTAGGGTTCTTAGACATCAATTAGAGGAACCACCTCTGGCAAGCAAATTAATCTGCAAGACATTCCCAGAATTAACAAGTCAGTCAGATACAGGGTTGTCTGTAGACTGAAAGGTGAAACAAAAGGACTAGGTTTGGAAAATAGGTAAGGACAGTGAAAAAAATGATCAAATTTTTGGGCAAAATAAATTCTTAGGTGTCCTTTCAATGGAGTCCTGGGCATTATGTAGCAGAAACTCTGGAGATTATCTCAATCCATTGGAGTCACCCCGTTTATTAGCTTGCTATTGACAAAGTTATTTACAAACTGTAGAGCAAGAGGTTATAATGTAGAAAACTGATGGTAATGCACAAGATTCTTGTTAACAATAATGCAAGTTAGTGATTTTTCATTAGACAACATAAATTCTATATCCCAAATTATGGGCCCAGAGCACATGGCCCAAATAACCATGTGAACTAGTTTTAATATCTGCTTCTCTTATTACTTTTTGAATAAAAATTAGACAACATAAATTCTATATCCCAAATTATGGGCCCAGAGCACTTCTGCTGCACAACTCTGCTTATATCCCAAATAACCATGTGAACTAGTTTTAATACCTGCTTCTCTTATTACTTTTTGAATAAAAATTCTTGACACAAGTATTTTATAATTGTGTGATAATCATGCTTTTAATTTCTTGGAGAACAAACACACTTTAGCATAACTATGTTCTTTCACAGAACCAGCCTTGATAACACACTTCTACATGTTAGAAATGATGTAATAAATGTAGAATACTGGGCACTCGTTTGGTATTCTTTGCCATGTTTTGCACTATCTAAAAAGAGATCAGTGAACTTGGACTGGAGTTAGTAGACATGGAAGAAAATAAAATATTACAGAGAAGAATACTCTGTGGTCCACAACCTAAACGGGCTGGGATTCCCATCATTTGGATCCCTGTAGCTTTACAAAAGTCAATTAAATTTTTGTGTCTCCTATTAAAGTTGATTCCCCAGTACTTTTTCAAACATCTCTTGTAAAGTATTGTTTCCCAGAAAAAAAAGGGATTTTTCACATGTCTCTGCCTTTGTCTCTGGTCATGATCTCAGTCAGGATCCTGGGATCGAGCTCCATATCGGGCTTCCTGCTCATTAGGGAGGATACTTCTCAGTCTCTCTCTGCAGCTACCTCCCCCTGCCCCACTCATGCTTTCTCTCTCAAATAAATAAATACAATCTTTAATTTTTTAATTAAAAATAAGATAAATAAAATAAAATAAAAAGTCTGGTCTTACTGCCCCATTTAGCTCCTTTTTGTTTTTTGAGTTGTATTTAAAGCAGCGTGAGAGAACATGAGGATCTCAAACTTAAAAAAAAAAGGAAAAAATTGAGTTTTGTTAGGATTTATGATCTTGTCTGCTAGACAAAAACGTTGGCTTTGTTAACATGTGAAAATTAACAAAAGAGGATAAGATAGAATTCTAATAATTTTTGTAGAAATTAAAAATTTCCTCCAATCCAATTACATACAGACCCATTAAGTAAATTCATTCCAATGTCCCAAACCAACCTTTTCTAATAGTAATGCATCTGTGTAAACAGGGTCAACCCAAGGAATAAATAAATATTATTATATTTTTCCTGTCTCTTCCACTGTCACATCTGGGTATATTGGTAGCAAGCCAATTATCTATCTTATAAGACATGATAGCATAAGGAAGGGTATTCTGTCCATTTGGAACAACTGAAAATCATTGTAATTTTATCTTGGTGCAGTAACTTGAGATGGCACAGTGTGGGTTATGAATATATTTTATTTTTTTTTTACTGGGAAGAAGAGATTATAGAGATATTGGTTATCCAAGAGAGATGGACAGGTGTTGATAGTTGCCAGGTCAATATCCATCTACTTTTTCCTTTAATATCAGAAAGCACTGAGGGATTGATAACAAGGAAACTTAAAACAACATCAAATATTTTATTGTCTCTTTTCTAGTTATATTGTAACCATATGACAAAGTATTAGTCGTACAAGCCATCATGCTCTTTTACCTCTATCTTTCTGCCAGGAATGTGGGCTTAATAGTGAGAACTCCAACAGCAATTTTTGCAACTGTGAATAAAAAGCCATGAAAACCTCTAAGATAGTTCACTTGACTTTCTTAAGACTCTGAACCAACACCAGAAAACACTCTCTCTAGGCTTCTTGTTAAATGAAAAAATATGGTTAAACCACTTTTGACAGTCTACTACATACAGCAAAATGTAAATCTTAATTGAAATATGTCCTCTCAGCTGTGCTTAAGCAACTGAGTCCTGAGCTTTTCAGGTTTGCAGTCTGAAAGAGTACACCTCTGGTGCTCTGAAAGGGAAGAGAAAGGACACCCTGTTCTCCATATAAATTAAAGAAGAGAAATCTGTGCATTTAAGTGGGCCATATAAAAGTTATCAAGCAATTACCTCCTAACTCCTTCCTATCCAAATTCCCTGATATGCTCTCCCTACTCCTTTATTCCACGTTACTGCCTTTTCCAGGATTCTGCCTCACATCACAGCATGTCTTCTGTTATTTCCTTCTTGCAAGCTAGTTTTGTTTTCTCCATCTAAAAAAGTCAACAATCATTGTGTATTTCAATTCCCACTTTCCTCAAACGCATTGATTCTTCTTATCTATTACTCTTTTCTCATACTCAGTGTCTTTGTCTTTATGGGGTTTGTACTTTGCTTTTCCCCATCCCTTACTGCCATTATATAATCAAATCTAATAACTTCTTAGAGAAAGTTAAAAATTCCTGCATAGCCACACGTGAACACAAAGTCACTGATTTTTAGCAAACCTATAAGATAGTCAGACATCCATTCAATTTCTTTTTTTAAGATTTTATTTATTTATTTGACAGAGAGAGATGACAAGCAGGCAGAGAGGCAGGCAGAGAGAGAGGAGGAAGCAGGCTCCCTGCTGAGCAGAGAGCCTGATTTGGGGCTCAATCCCAGGACCCTGGGATCATGACCTGAGCCGAAGACAGTGGCTTAACCCTCTGAGCCACCCAGGCGTCCCTCCATTCAATTTCTTAACTGAGTCTCAAATGCATCCTGAGTTCTAACGTAAACCTAAGTTCTACTTCTTACACGTTGTTATATGACCAAATTCTTTCAGTTCAGTATTTTGAAACATTAAAATATTAATCAATTGATACTTTGTCTGTGTATTTCTATGAAAATAATTTGAATACTGTAGATTTATTGTTATATTTATAGATTTATAATCAAAGTTTCATCAGTTGAAGTTTTTGGAAATTTCATATATAATGATTAACCTAAAATGATACTGCCTCAAATCCCTCTGATATCAAGGCCCAACAACTGATTATAGCCAAACCTGTGGTGGATAGTTCCATGGGAAATTGCAGTTACTTAACACTGATAGCATCTCATGTTCTATCTCTCATTTTAGAATGTGTCCAACACAACCCAAAATTGTAGGAGAGTTAATGTCCTCTGAGGACAGCTCTCAGTGAAGTGGAAATAAGAACCACAGATAAAATTGTCAGTTTTCAGGTCTTCATGAGGACAGCTTAAAGAAGTTTCTCAGGACCTTTCAGTAAAAGCAAGCCTTCATTTTCTATCCACAACAATTATATCAACAATGTACCTCTTTGACAAAGTTGCTTCTTCACTGTATCACTTTCCCATTCTTTTCTACCTTGGATAATCTCCCAGATAACCTAACAGTACTCAAATCCTTTGTCCTACTCTTTGCTCTCAGGATAAATGGAGCCAAAAGACTTAGATTAATATCAAGTTCTGAATGGGATCTTAGAGCTATTTCTGTCCAGATTTTCATAAACATAGGGACCTTTGAATTATCAGGCTATAAATAAGTTCTAAATGGAGGGGGCAAAAGCAAAAAGTAGAAATTTTTAAGTTTGATTTTTAATCATGATTAATTGACTTTATTGATTATTAAAAATACTAACATTATAAAAGTGTGGATCTTTGTAAAACAATGTCATAATGTAAGAAATAAGTTGCATAGTCCTTTGGAGAATATTAAACCAAGTGTTCAGGTGCCATCTAATTTCTTGTTTAATCCAGAACTTTGGTGTGCATTATCTTGAGGAATAGGATTTTGAAGTCCAGACACTAACAGAAACCTGATCCAAATGTGTGTGTTTATATTTCTGCTTTTGTTGTAAAAATCAAAGTGTGATTGCTGGTTTAAAATGGTAAAACTAATAATGTTCATGGACTCTATTATAAATTTTCTAATTGTATGGGAAGAATCCAATAAACATAGAATTAATGGATTTGCAAATCCTCAAAGAGCTACAGGTCAGGTAGTGGTATGTTCTGATTCAACAGCATCATAATGCAGGATTTTATACGTGTGGCTAATGGATATTTTCATGAATGTTTGCTAGCTAGTCAGCCAATATAGAGAAATATTAGGTAGAGCACAAGCAGGGGGAGCAGCAAGGTGAAGGAGAAGCAAACCCCCGGCTAAGCAGGGAATCTGTTGCAGAACTGAGTCCCAGGACCCTAAGATCATGACCCGAGCTAAAGGCTCAGGCGTTTAACTGACTGAGCCACCCAGGTGTCCCAATCTGAGAAGAGTTCTGTATGTTATTCCTATTCATATGAAGTTTAAAATCCAGGTAATTAACTTAATATTTTAGTGGCTATTACATAGGTAGCACTATGTTCCACTCAGAGAGTAAGAAAGAAATATTAAATCAACCATATTCTATGCATTCTAAATGAAAATCATTAATCAATCATAATAAACCGTTCTATTGATGGAATATCAACTTATAAGCTTTCCTCCATATGAACAATGCCAAATACCAGAATAAAGGGTCATCTAATACAAATAAAGGATAGAATTAAAGAATTCTGGTAAGACATTTAATATTGAAAAATGGTGCTATATTGTTGCTGAGTTGTGGTTTTCAGTTACATAATATCTGATAAGTGTAGAAGTAACATGAGTGTTACGTGAGATGAGAAATGGTATATAATAAAGATATTTTTAAAAGTACAGATAAATACAAATTTGTAAACATAGCATTATGGAGGAATAAAAATAAATGATAGCTACACACTCTAATGTCAATAAATCTTGGAAAGTTAATAGAGAAGTAAAACAAGGACAGTGCAAAAAGTATGGTACATTTTTATGAAGTTCAAGCAAATTCTGTGAAACTGTAGATGGACTGAAAGATACTATTATGTATCAAATATTGCAAAAATTAAGCAAGGAAATAGCAAACATAAAATAACCAAAGCATACAAACTTGGGTAGATACAATAGGTGTGATCATGTTCTACTTCATAAAGAGATGAGTTAATAGATAAATAGAAGTAACTAGACTTTTTAGACGTTAATAAAACTTTGCCTGTTATTTCTTAGCTATATAAAATATATGGTTTTCTAACAAAAACGCTTATCTTAAAAATATTTAAAAATAAATTTCAGGCTACTCATAAGGTTCTATTTACTTTTCCACTGAAGGAAAAGCGGTTGTTGTAGTTGTAGTTGTTTGTTTGTTTTAGTCTCGTCCTAGTTTTTATTATTATAATGTGGAATGAGGAATGTTAGATTGAAAAGTAAATTATTTTATAGACAAAATTCATTACTTGATTCACCTCCTGGTACAGCAGATGGAACTCCTGAAAACATGCCCTTTTGCTTTACAGAAGAGTAACAGTTATGCTTACTTCTGAAACATGCTTGGTGGTGGCCCTAAATAGTGACACCATAGTAAACATTTTGAATATTTGCAATTAATTTTTATAGTCATAGGGCTCCTAAAGGCACTGCTGGTCTCTTAGCAGGTATTTCAATAAAGCTAAAAGTTGCCTGACTGTTTAAAAATATTAACAAGGCACAAAACATGGCAGAAGTATTGTCCTCAGATATTATTTTTTTCCATATGCTCCTGATCCAAACATGACGAGTTATTTTTTTTAATTTATTTATAAAAGATTTTATTTATTTCTTTGACAGAGATCACAAGTAGGCAGGGTCAGGCAGAGTGAGAGGGGGGAAGCAGGCTCCCTGCTGAGCTGAGAGCCCAGTGTGAGACTCGATCCAAGGATTCTGGGATCATGACCTGAGCCGAAGGCAGAGGCTTTAACCCACTGAGCCACCCAGGTGCCCCCATGACAAGTTATTTTTTTTAAAGATTTTATTTATTTATTTGAGAGAGAGAGATTACAAGTAGGCAGAGAAGCAGGCAAAGAGAGAGAGGAGGTATCAGGCTCCCCGTTGAGCAGAGAGCCCAATGTGGGGCTCCATCCCAGGACCCTGAGATCATGACCTGAGCTGAAAGCAGCGGCTTAACCCACAAGCCACCCAGGAACCCGACAAGTTATTTTTGATAGATATATATAGAATGTATTTTCCAGTTATAAGAAAAATGGTTCTGCTCTTTTTAACCTTTTTAAAAAATTACATAATTTTTTTAAATTTAAATTTTATTTGTTAATGTTTTACCTTTCTTTTCTTTTTTTTTAAAGATTTTATTTATTTATTTGACAGACAGAGATCACAAGTAGGCAGAGAGGCAGGCAGAGAGAGAAAGAGAGAAAGAGGGAGAGAGAGAGAGAAGCAGGCTTCCTGCGGAGCAGAGAGCCCGATGCAGGGCTCGACCCGAGGACCCTAAGATCATGACCCGAGACGAAGGCAGCAGCCCAAAACACTGAGCCACCCAGGTGCCCCAATGTTTTACTTTTCAATATACTACTTAGAATATAAACCCTTTCCCATTTTGTAAGAAGGTTACCATTTAAAAAATGGTAATTTTCTCATTGTGTCTTCCCCTCTCATTGCTTTATTTTGAATAAAATATTTCACAATAAACATAACTGATGTTTTCGTTTGATTGTCCCTCTGTTGGTCATATTGTATATGAGCCATGACAATTAGTTTTACAACATTTATTCATGTTTGTTGATATATTTTATCATAACTAATTTTCCCTCCCTT
>NW_028133428.1:0-8839 GCF_964662115.1 Mustela nivalis
CTAGCCTGTGCACTAAAGCCCTCTCTGACACAGCCTGAGGGCAGACCTCCAGTCCAACACCCAGACAGCTGGCCGTAACACAGAGCATATCACACCCACAATGGCTTTAGGCCATCATCTCTACCCAACCTCAGTTTTCACCTTCAGAACCTAGACCTTATCTCCACTCACTGCTCAGGAGTGAACGTGATGCAAGAATCAGAACTTCTCCTTCGCCTTGGCAAGAAACCTAGTGGTTGGCATGTTGTCCAATGTTCATTGTAGGAGAAAGCAGCATGGACTATGAGGCCCCACCTATCCCTGAGGGCCACAATTTGCACCAGCACACATTGTGACCCTCAGCGTGAGCCCTATCCTCATGTAAAGCCTCTTAGTGACTGGAACAACAGCCCACATATGGGGCTTGCCAAGCCCCTAGTCCCCCAATCTCAACCAGAGTTCGAGATGTCTAGTCACCCCTACTCAGGGCTCTACTCTGGAATCCCTCTTTGGTGGAACACCTGAGGTAAAAAAAAAAAAAATACAGAAAGGATTCTTCCCATCCACAGAATGATCCCAACCACTTGGGATCAGGCCAAATCACCAGAGAAAGAATTGTCCATGGCCCTTGAGGACACCCCGACATTCCACGCAGACCGTTGACACAAAATCCAGAGACAAAAGCCTGAGCAAGCGCCACATACTCGCCCTTTGTTCATAGCCCGGAAAATTCTCACGGTCTGTAGATCGAGCCTTCATACATACATCCCCAAACCTAAGCTGAGTTTGTGTTTTCAGACTTCTGTCCCCACAGTCCTGGCCCACACACCATCCAACCTGGGGCCCCTGGAGCCACACCTCAGGACTGTGGCTTCCCTCTCCAGGGGAATTCTGCCATTTCCATTGGCCACAACCCTATAGATTAGGAGAATCCTCCAAACTCCCCCAGGCCATCCGAATTGTGTTGGCTGCCCAGGACAAA
Source organism: Mustela nivalis (assembly GCF_964662115.1). Classification (NCBI taxonomy): domain Eukaryota; kingdom Metazoa; phylum Chordata; class Mammalia; order Carnivora; family Mustelidae; genus Mustela; species Mustela nivalis. The sequence goes on from NW_028133428.1 coordinate 962, forward strand.
CAGGGATGATCTTTCACAAGTTAGGAAACCACCTCCACTCAGACCCAGAGACAGATATCCCCATAGAATAAGATTGAACTGGACGGGCACTGAGGCCCTAATCAGATCCATTGCTTTTGATTTCAGTCATCTCTCCTCAGAGGCCTGGTTTCCAATACCAGCATATGGGAGATTCCTTAGGCACTCATCAAAACAATTCTCTTCTCTACATAGGAAACATACTCTTTAGAGTTCCATCAAAACCTCCGGTTATGAACATCCCTCAAGGCCCCGGATCAAGCACCCCATTCCAAGGTCTACATGGACACAAATGCACATTATGACCCATCCTCAACTCACCCATTTCAACACACCCGCCTCGGTTGCTCCCCTAGATCCAGCAGATCGAACTTGCCTTGGCTCTATGAGACACCTGGAATGGGAGGCAGGCTGCCTAGGCATCCATCCTTAGAACCCTGCTCTGGATAACGTCCTTATGGGATGTCCTGGAGCCATCCAACAGGTCTCGACTGTCCCACAGAAGGAATCATTGTGGTTTGGAGCACCTCACAATTCCCATCGTGGGAAAACCTCCATGTCCTTGTGACACCCTCCCCTTCATGAAGGGGCCATCATGGACAGAAACTCCGACCTAAGAAAACGTCTGATCCTAGCTCTGTCTTCAGGTGTACGGGATCTTGAATCATCTCTGCAGAGGGTGCCTGCCGTCCCCTCACCCCGAAATCTAAGTCTGGCTTGTGTTCTCAGAATTTTTTTTTCACACTCCTGGCCCACAAGCCTTCCAGTTTGACAATTCTGGAGCCACTATGTGGCACTGTGTCTTCCCTCCAGAAGAAAAACGTTGCCCTCTGGGGCTACCCAGTAACCACAAATGAGTACCATCCTGCACAAAACTCGACTGCACCCCAATGATACAGTCTAGCCTGGGCACTAATTCCCTGTCTGCCACAGCCTGAGCCTGCACCTCCCAACCCACACTCAACAGCTGGCCGAACACTGAGCACATCAGACACACCATGGCCTTAGGGCTTCATCTCTTCCCAACCTCAGTTTTCAGGTCAGAACCTAGACCTTAAATCCAATCACAGTCCAGGAGTGAAAGTGTTGCAGAAATTAGAACTCCATCTTCCCCATTGCCAGAAAACTTGTGGTTCCCATACTGTGCAACGTTCAGTGTAGGAGAAACCAGCATGGTACATTAGCCCACGCCCTGACTTGAGGGGATCCTTGGGCACAAAAACACATTGTGAAACTCAGTGTGAGACCTATCCTCAAGGAAGGCCTCTCAGTGTCTGGACCAAGAGCCCACATATGGGGCTTGCCATGTTCTTAGGTCCCAATGTTAACCAGAGGTCTGGTTGTGCAGTTGCCCCCACCCACGAATCTACACTGGAATCCCTCTTTTGGTGGTCCACCTGAGGTAAAAAAATAAATAAATAAAAATAAAATAAACAAAAAAAAAAACAGAAAGGCCTCCTCCCTTCCCACAGAATGACCCCAAACTTTTAGGATCGGGTCAAATCCCCAGAAAGGGAGCCTCATCGATGGCCCATGAGGACACCCCGACATTCCATGGCAATCGGTGACACATTTCCAGAAGAAAAAAAAAAAAAAAAGCATGAGCAAGCACCTCACATTCGCCCTTTGTTCATATCCCGAAGAGGACTCCTCACGGTCTATAGATCGGGCCTGCCATACCTACATCCCCCAACCTAAGTGGAGTTTGTGTTTTCAGACTTTTGTCCAAATAGCCCTGGACCACACACGCTCCACAGTTTGGTCCCTGGAGCCACACCTCAGGACTGTGCTTCCCTTTCAAGGGAATTCTTCCCATTCCATTGGCCACAACCTTGCAAATGAGGAAAAACCTCCAAAGTCACCGAGGCCATCCCAATAGTGTAGGCCGCCCAGGACAAACAGGGGTGATCTCAAACCAGCTGAGCAACTACCTCCACTCAGACAACAGATGTCCCCAGAGAAGAATATTGAACCGGACAGGCCCCTAGGCCCTAATCAGATCCATTGCTTTGATTTCCAGGCATCTCTCCTCAGAGGCCTCGTTTCCAATACCAGCATATGGTGGTTTCCTGAGGCACCAATAAGAACAAATCTCGTCTCCCCATGGAAAACGTGCTCATTGGAGCTTTGTCATAACCTCTGGTTAGGAGAATCCTTCAGGGCCCTGGTGCCACTGCCCCATACCAAGGTCTCCATGGACTCAAACCAACATTAAGTCCATCCTCAGGAAAGTCCATTTCAACTCAGCCCCCTCTGTTGCTACCCCAAGCCAGCAGATCAAACGTTTCTTGTTGCTAGGAGACAATTGGAATGTGAGGCTTGCTGCCCAGGCATCCATACTTAGAACCCTGTTCTGGAAAAATACCTTATAAGACGTCCTGGAGCCATCCAACAAATCTTAATTGTCCCACAGAAGGAATCCTTGCGGTTTGGAGCATCTCACAACTCCAATAGTGGGAAAACCCCCATGGCCTCCTAATGCCCCCCCTTCCTGAAGGGGCCAAATGGACAGAAACTCAAACCTGAGCCAAAGTCTGAACCTCGACCTGACTTCAGACGCATGAGATCTCAATTCAGCTCTGCAGAGTGTGCCTGCCATGTCCTTGCCCCGAAAACTAAGCCGAGCTTGTGTTCTCAGACTTCCGTCCTCACTCTCCTGGCCCACAAGCCCTGCAGTTTGGGATTTCCGAAGCCACAATGCAGCACTCTGCCTGCCCTCCAGAAGAAAAACTTTGCCCTATGCTGCTAATAAGAAACCCCAAATGATTTTCTAATGCATGCCACTCGATTGTAAAGCAATTATACAGCCCACCCTGTATACTAATGCCCTGTCTGGCACAGCCTGAGACAAGACATCCCAAACGACACCCAGACATCTGGCCCCAACCTGGACACATAGGACCCGCTATGGCTGTAGTTCGTCATCTCTTCCCAACCTCGGTTTTCAGGCTTCAGAACCTAGACCTTATCTCCAATCACTGCCCAGGGGTGAACGTGATGCAGAAATTAGAATTCCTCCTTCCCCATGGCCAGAAACCTTGTGGTTGGCATGTTGTCCAACGTTCAATGTGGGAGAACCTGCATTGTCCGAAAGGCCACGCAAGTGCTTGAGGGCCGCCTAGGGCACAGACATGCATTGTGACCTGCAGCGTGAGTCCCGTATTAAAGTAACGCCTCACAGTGGCTGGAACAAGATCCTGCATATGGGGCTTGTCATATCCATAGGCCCCCAGGCTTAACCAGAGGGCGAGTATTCCAGTTGTCAGTACCCACTGCTATGCTCTAGAATCCCTCTACTGGGGGGACACATGAAGCAGAAAACAGGACACTTCCCTTCCCACAGAATGACCCCAAACTCTTGGGGGCTGGACAAACTACCAGAGAGGGAGACTTCTACGACCCATGAGGCAACTCCTACATTAAACGGCCATTGTGGACAAAACATCCAGAGACAAAAGCCTGAGCGACTGCCTCCCTCTCACCCTTCTTTCATATCCAGAGGAGCTCCCCTCATGGACTGTAGATCAGGCCTGCCGTAACCTCGGCCCCAAACCTGAGCTGAGTTAGGGTTTTTGGATGTCTGTCTGCACAGCCATGGCCCACACAGCCTCCAGGCTGGGGTCTCTGGAGCCACACCACAGAACAGTGCCTGCTCTCTCCTAAGAACTGCCCATTCCATTGGCCACAACTCGACAAAATAGTAGAAACCTCAAGGTCCCCAAGGACATCCCACTACCGCAATTCGCACTGGACAAATAGGGGCATTATGACACAAGCTGAGCAACTACTACCTCCATGCAGACACACAGACAGATATCCGCAGAGACAGAAGATTGAACCAGAAAGGCCCCTAGGCCCTATTATGAACTCTTGCTTTGGTGTCCAGGTATCACTCCACAGAGGCCTGGGTTCGAAGACCAGCATACGGGGCTCTCCTGAGGCACCAGACAGAAGACCTCTCATCTCCACATGGGAAGCTTCCTTGTTGGAGTTGTGTCAAGCCCTTCGGGTTGGAGAATCCTGCAGAGTCCCTTAGCTACTGCCACATTCCAAGGTCTCCATGGCCACCAACCCACATTATGACTCATCCTCAGGAGAGTCCATTTAAACTCAGCCTTCTGGGTAGCTCACCCAAGAGCCCGCAGATTGAGCGTGCCTTGTCTCGACCAGGCAATGGGAAGGTGAGTTGGCGTTTCTCGGCATCCATGCTTAGGGCCCTGCTCTCGAGTCTTTCTGTATTTGGCATCCTGGAACCATCCAATAGTACTCGACTGTCCTGAAGAAGGAAACTTTGAAGGTTGGAGCAGCTCACAACTCCCAGCGTAGGGAAACCTCCCTGGACTCATGACGCCCCCACCCCCTTCAGGAAGGGGCCGTCATGGACACAAACTCCAGCGTGAGGCAACATCTGATAATCGCCCTGACCTCACCTGCAGGAGATCTCGATTCAGCCTCTGCAGAGTGGGCCTGCCATGCTCTTGGCCCCAAAACTCGTGCTAGCTTGTGTTTTCAGACTTCCTTCCTCACAATCCTGGCCACACCCCTCCAGTTTGGCAATTCTGGAGACACAATGCAGCACTCTGCCTGCCCTCCAGAAGAAAAATGTTGCCCTATAGGGCTAACCAGAAACGCCAAATGAGTAACAACCTGCATGCCACTCGACCATACCCCAATTATACAGTCTAGCCTGTGCACTAAAGACCTCTCTGACACAGCCTGAGGGCAGACCTCCAGTCCAACACCCAGACAGCTGGCCGTAACACAGAGCATATCACACCCACAATGGCTTTAGGCCATCATCTCTACCCAACCTCAGTTTTCACCTTCAGAACCTAGACCTTATCTCCACTCACTGCTCAGGAGTGAACGTGATGCAAGAATCAGAACTTCTTCGCCTTGGCAAGAAACCTAGTGGTTGGCATGTTGTCCAATGTTCATTGTAGGAGAAAGCAGCATGGACTATGAGGCCCCACCTATCCCTGAGGGCCACAATTTGCACCAGCACACATTGTGACCCTCAGCGTGAGCCCTATCCTCATGTAAAGCCTCTTAGTGACTGGAACAACAGCCCACATATGGGGCTTGCCAAGCCCCTAGTCCCCCAATCTCAACCAGAGTTCGAGATGTCTAGTCACCCCTACTCAGGGCTCTACTCTGGAATCCCTCTTTGGTGGAACACCTGAGGTAAAAAAAAAAAAATACAGAAGGACTCTTCCCATCCACAGAATGATCCCAACCACTTGGGATCAGGCCAAATCACCAGAGAAAGAATTGTCCATGGCCCTTGAGGACACCCCGACATTCCACGCAGACCGTTGACACAAAATCCAGAGACAAAAGCCTGAGCAAGCGCCACATACTCGCCCTTTGTTCATAGCCCGGAAAATTCTCACGGTCTGTAGATCGAGCCTTCATACATACATCCCCAAACCTAAGCTGAGTTTGTGTTTTCAGACTTCTGTCCCCACAGTCCTGGCCCACACACCATCCAACCTGGGGTCCCTGGAGCCACACCTCAGGACTGTGGCTTCCCTCTCCAGGGGAATTCTGCCATTTCCATTGGCCACAACCCTATAGATTAGGAGAATCCTCCAAACTCCCCCAGGCCATCCGAATTGTGTTGGCTGCCCAGGACAAACAGGGATGATCTTTCACAAGTTAGGAAACCACCTCCACTCAGACCCAGAGACAGATATCCCCATAGAATAAGATTGAACTGGACGGGCACTGAGGCCCTAATCAGATCCATTGCTTTTGATTTCAGTCATCTCTCCTCAGAGGCCTGGTTTCCAATACCAGCATATGGGAGATTCCTTAGGCACTCATCAAAACAATTCTCTTCTCTACATAGGAAACATACTCTTTAGAGCTCCATCAAAACCTCCGGTTATGAACATCCCTCAAGGCCCCGGATCAAGCACCCCATTCCAAGGTCTACACGGACACAAATGCACATTATGACCCATCCTCAACTCACCCATTTCAACACACCCGCCTCGGTTGCTCCCCTAGATCCAGCAGATCGAACTTGCCTTGGCGCTATGAGACACCTGGAATGGGAGGCAGGCTGCCCAGGCATCCATCCTTAGAACCCTGCTCTGGATAACTTCCTTATGGGATGTCCTAGAGCCATCCAACAGGTCTCGACTGTCCCACAGAAGGAATCATTGCGGTTTGGAGCATCTCACAATTCCCATCGTGGGAAAACCTCCATGTCCTCGTGACTCCCTCCCCTTCATGAACGGGCTGTCATGGACAGAAACTTCGACCTAAGCCAAAGTCTGATCCTAGCTCTGTCTTCAGGTATACAGGATCTCGAATCATCTCTGCAGAGGGTGCCTGCCGTCCCCTCACCCCGAAATCTAAGTCTGGCTTGTGTTCTCAGAATTTTTTCCTCACACTCCTGGCCCACAAGTCTTCCAGTTTGGGAATTCTGGAGCCACTATGTGGCACTGTGTCTTCCCTCCAGAAGAAAAACGTTGCCCTCTGGGGCTACCCAGTAACCACAAATGAGTACCATCCTGCACAAAACTCGACTGCACCCCAATGATACAGTCTAGCCTGGGCACTAATTCCCTGTCTGCCACAGCCTGAGCCTGCACCTCCCAACCCACACTCAACAGCTGGCCGAACACTGAGCACATCAGACACACCATGGCCTTAGGGCTTCATCTCTTCCCAACCTCAGTTTTCAGTTCAGAACCTAGACCTTAAATCCAATCACAGTCCAGGAGTGAAAGTGTTGCAGAAATTAGAACTCCATCTTCCCCCATTGCCAGAAAACTTGTGGTTCCCATACTGTGCAACGTTCAGTGTAGGAGAAACCAGCATGGTACATTAGGCCACGCCCTGACTTGAGGGGATCCTTGGGCACAAAAACACATTGTGATACTCAGTGTGAGACCTATCCTCAAGGAAGGCCTCTCAGTGTCTGAACCAAGAGCCCACATATGGGGCTTGCCATGTTCTTAGGTCCCAATGTTAACCAGAGGTCTGGTTGTGCAGTTGCCCCCACCCACGACTCTACTCTGGAATCCCTCTTTTGGTGGTCCACCTGAGGTAAAAAAATAAATAAATAAATAAATAAACAAAAAAACCAGAAAGGCCTCCTCCCTTCCCACAGAATGACCCCAAACTTTTAGGATCGTGTCAAATCCCCAGAAAGGGAGCCTCATCGATGGCCCATGAGGACACCCCGACATTCCATGGCAATCGGTGACACATTTCCAGAAGAAAAAAAAAAAAAAAAGCATGAGCAAACACCTCACATTCGCCCTTTGTTCATATCCCGAAGAGGACTCCTCACGGTCTATAGATCGGGCCTGCCATACCTACATCCCCCAACCTAAGTGGAGTTTGTGTTTTCAGACTTTTGTCCAAATAGCCCTGGACCACACACGCTCCACACTTGGGTCCCTGGAGCCACACCTCAGGACTGTGCTTCCCTTTCAAGGGAATTCTTCCCATTCCATTGGCCACAACCTTGCAAATGAGGAAAAACCTCCCAAGTCACCGAGGCCATCCCAATAGTGTAGGCCGCCCAGGACAAACAGGGGTGATCTCAAACCAGCTGAGCAACTACCTCCACTCAGACAACAGATGTCCCCAGAGAAGAATATTGAACCGGACAGGCCCCTAGGCCCTAATCAGATCATTGCTTTGGTTTCCAGGTGTCACTCCTCAGAGGCTTTGGTTCGAAGAACAGGGTATGGGGCTTTCCTGAGGCACGGGACAGAACTCCTCTCGTCTCCACATGGGAAGTTTCCTTGTTGGAGCCGTGTCAAACACCTCATGTTGGAGAATCCTGCAGAGTCCCTGAGCCACCTCCACATTCCAAGGTCTCCCAGGCCACCAAGCCAC
>NW_028133427.1:0-8677 GCF_964662115.1 Mustela nivalis
CCACTCTGTTATGATTACCTTTGAAGAAAAAGAGCTGACCTACTTTAATTGAAGTAGGAATGTAGAACTGCCTTAGATGAAGGCGAACGGATGAGGCAAACTTCACCCTAAGAAACAGGTAGCTCTGAAAGAGACAGGGGGTGAACTGCAGCGCACCCACAGTGCTCTGTCCAAATGCCCTCTGGAGGGTCAAGTACCCATCGCTCAGCCCCTCTAGTATCAACTGCTGAGGTCTCCAAGGGGTACCCCTCAGTGAGAATTACTCTGGGCTCAGGGTTAGCAAACTACGCCTTACAGGAGATGCCTACTTCAGTACATAAGGTTTCATGCTTCCATATTCTCTCCACATAGCTTTGCACCACTCACCAGTGGGAAGTGGTTAGGACAGAGGCAGTATGGCTCACAGAAGCTCTGCTCTAGTCCAAGAAGAGGTCTAGCCCAAGGTTCATCCTTCCAAAGTCAGTACCCACCTAAGACTGATGATGTAGGGACACAGACAGCCAGCCCTCTCACCTCACTTAGGGACAACTCTGAAGGCCATACCAGTTCCAGAGGGGTGGAGAATCCAGCTACCATTGCTTTGAAGGTCACTTTTTTTCCCCCCCAATCATGCCTTCCTCCCTTTCTTACAGGTGTCCCTTCTAAAAGTACTCCCCAATAAACCTCCATGTGGAACCCTCAGTTTCTAAGTCTATTTCCAGAAAACTCACTAAAAAACACTCCTCCACTGGTTTAGTGACACCCTCTGAGTATTTTCTCTTTCTGTGATTTCATTTATCCCATTTTCATTCCTCAGATGGAATTCTCTTTTCCAACCTGACACGAATTCCTGCTCATCCTTTAAGATCAAGATTCAAATGTGTTCCATTACTCCTTACAGCAAATAAAATTAATCATTCTATTAGTTGCAATCCTACAGCACTATATTCCTTCTATTCTTTTCTCTATTTATAGGTGACAAAATGGTAAAAAGTTAAAAAAAATGTATTTTAAAGGAAGAAAATGCAGGGGCGCCTGGGTAAGCAGCTGGCTGAGTGTCTCCCTCTTGGTTTCGGCTCAGGTGGGCTCGGGTTATGATCTGAGGTGAGTTCAAGCCTGGCATTGGGCTCTGCACTCAATGCGGAATCTGCCTGAGACTTCCCCTCCCTCTTCTCAGCCCCTCTCTCCTGCACTCTTGCTCTCTTTCTAAAATAAAATAAATATTCTTTGTAAAAAGAAGAAAATGCATATTCCCTTCAACATCTGCAGAGACTCTCTTGTTGTTTGGATGTATATTTGCATGTGATGTGTAACACTCGTATATGAGAAGAGATTCAAAACACCAAAATATTTCTGAATAAACAGAAAATTTGGTTTAATCATTTAATTAACCAATTAGTGTGCATATCTGTTAGAGGCTAGGTTTCACTTTCCTCTCACTCCTTCCTTCTCAACATGGTAATGAGTAAGTTTATGGCAAAATATATAAATTTAAAAACCATAATATCAATAATATGAATACACCAAGCATTTCCTAGGCATCAAGCAATAACCTGTGAGCTTTACACTTATATTAACTCCTCTAAACCTCCCAACAACCCCAAGAATAGTCCCTCTTATTACCTCCATACTGTAAATAAAGAACTGAGACTCAAAGAGATTAAGAAACTTGCTACGGTTGCACAGTTCTGAGTGACAGAGCCCAGGCTCAAATTAATAGCATTTCAGCCCTTCTTAATTTCTTAACAATCATGGCCTGAGAAGAGACTTTGTTTTCTTTAATACATGGCTTAGATACAGTCATTACTTATAAGAAAAAGTTTTCTATTATTAGACAGTCCTCCTTGAAAAAAATCTGTAAGTTCTGGATCCTCTATTACCATCATCATCAGAAGATGACACAACTCTTTGCTTCCAGGAAGGAGGCAAGAAGAGGAGGCAGAGTGCGAGAGGATGGAACATAGATAAGAGAAGGAAGAAGACCACTGTGGGAGGATCTTCCAGACACTCATCACAACTATGCCATTGGTAGGCCTGAATGTACTGAATGCTTTTGTAACAATCTTGGACCACATGTGTGCATGTAATGTGTGCAAGTAACAGCTACACTGACATCTTGCTGGGGACCGATGAGACCTGCTTCCCTCCCTAGACCAATGAGTACAATGTAGGTGTTACACATGCATGCATGTTTATCAACAATGTACCATGTAGTTTCTTTGCACAGCATAAGCACCTAATAAATGTCTGTCTCCTTTAATTAAATTATGTTGCACACACTTGGTTTTCCCCATGTGAAGTTTAGCCTTTAATTTGACAGAATCAATAGGAAGGAGTCAAACGAGTAAGATGCCATTATAAACAGTTAATGTGGTTATCGCAGTGGGCTGAATGATGAAAATAGATGCGAGACTTTTTAGACAGTGGGGGAATGTAAAATAATTTTCACTTGCAATCAGAAACAAAGAATTTTCACTTTCATAGGAAAGTCATGGGGTACTACAAGAAGACTCCTGGGGCACCTGGCTTGGTCAGTCAGTAGAACATCTGACCTCACTCTTGGGTTGTGAGTTCAAGCTCCACATTGGACATAGAGTTTACTTTATAAAACAAAACAAAACATAAAACAAAAATAAAATTGATTCCTAGACCAGTAACCCTTTATCTGCCATGAAGAGTTTGCATAATCTCAGCCGAGTTGGTTTTGACTTTCCTCAGTTTTCTCATTTCAGGGAATTTATGAGACTCCAATAAGATAATTCATGTCAGAACCCAACAAAAATATCCTTCCATATTGGAAAAATACATTTTTTTCATTATTGATCACAATACCTCCTGCAAAGTAGAACTTCCCTAAAAACCTACTATTTAAAATTAAGTCCCTTAATTTTAATATTCCAATGACACACATATGTACACCCCTACTGATACATAAAAGGAAAACAATAAAAATAGGTAAAACATCTTAATCATGTTCTATATATAATACTTAAATAATCCCTACAATGGCACTGTGACATCTCTATTCTTTTTATACCTATTTCACACATGAGAATTGTAGAGGTTACAATAACTGGTTACAAAATTTCATAAGTGGTAGGTGCTAGAGAAAGAATTCAGCATATGTCTACAGGACACCAATATCCCTATCACTTACATCAGGTAATCTTTCTCTTATTTGACATATAATTATCACTGAGATATTCTCAGGGCAAAAAAACAAAAAAAAACAAAAAAAAAAACCAAAACATACCCACTATGGCCTCACAATTGCAAAACATTCCCCCTTCCAACAACTCAAATTTGTTTTAAAGGCAAATACACACACACACACATACACACACACACACACACATCACATCACATATAGACCCACATGATATTAACAAATGCCATGAGAATAATGAATGTCTGTACTGAAATCCCTTTGTTCATGGAGCTACCTCTCATTTTCTAATTTCTTTGCTTCACGTAATTATCCTCTCTTGAAAAAAATAGATGTAATTTGAAATGTTTTAGTTAGGAAAGTTCCTATTAATTTAAAGAATGTTCTGCTTGCAATATCACAAAGATAATCAGAACTGGTAACCCAAAGGAATAATATTGTAAGAAGCCAACCTTCCCATCCTAATATCACCATTCCCCATACAACTCCTCCAAAAAAAAAAAAAAAAATCAAAAGTTTTATTCAGGTTGCAATATTTATTTTGAATAGAAACAGATATATATGCTGAACTCTTCAGAAAAGGTCTGATTACCTGTGAACCTTGGAGTCAGCCATCTATACATTAGCATAGATGATAATTGCCTGCTTTTTGATGATGTGTACGAATTTGACATTCCAGCTACCTGTTTCCATGAGCAAGTATAAAATATTTACCACTTCTGGCATCCGACCAACTAATTACCTTCAAAAATTCAACCAGAGTCTGCATAAAACATAAAATTAAAACTTTTTAAAAAGTTCCCTTACATTCTTTAACTTTATATTCTCTTTTAATTGTAAATAGTCCTTGGAGCGAAAAGTCTCTGGGTACTGAAAAAGTTATTCAGTGATCCTAGAAAAATAACTAAGGTCATGCCAGCAGTTTTTAAACACACTTTATGTGTTTAATTGAAAATCACATTCCCTTTACCTTCTTCCAGCATATATTGTACTTAACACTCTGAACATTAGCCCTCGGAATAAAGAAATGAATAATATATGAGTTGCTCTTTATTATGATTTTGAAGCCTGATTTAAAATTAATTTTCAAGACTATTATGGAATACCAAATGTCATATTCACTAGTACCTGTACGCTGCTTCCCAATTGCAATGTGCTGTTTGCCACGGCCATCTGTTCATATTCTCTCTCTTCCAATTTGAATGAATATTGACAGAACCTCTTCCTAAAGGAAAAGAATTAGACATTTGAAGCTCTGTTTTTGCACAAAGTTCATGTAAAATTTGCACTCTGTAGCTAGGAATGATACAAAACAATATGGCCATAAGAACACACATCAAGTCATCTGTGCTATGCTCGAGCATGCCAGAAAACCCTGGTATTGTATTTAAGTAATAGGTCTTATTGGGCAAATGCTCATCAAGTATGTGATACTAAGTCTACAGGGACAGGAATGCAGTGCATACCTATGAAATATATTCTTTAAAAATAATGCTAAAAGAGAGGTCTTTCCTACAAATGAATGCTAAATACTCAAACCAACATCTTCAGTACATCATAATTATACTCATCAAGCAAGAAGAATTTCTTAATGTTTAAAATAAGCATTTCTTGGCTGGTGGATGCAACACTGAATGTGAAAATTGGGACCTTTACATGTAGTTTTTGACAGCTTCAAATTTGTCAAGTTACGTCTATCTAAAGAGAGTAGATTCATACAATGAACAGCATTTTGTGGATATGTTCTGTATGGATCACTATGCTAATCTGGAGAAGGAAGGAAATAAAACACAAGGAAAATAATTGATAAAGTACTTATTCTCAAGACTACTTTATATCCAATAGGAAGGATATAAAGGCTCACAATTTGTCAGGAGAAAGAGAATAGAAAATCATAAAAATCTGGTAACAGATTAAATAAACAATACAAGCAGCCCTCATCTCCACCAATCTCAGAGCAATAAGCTTCACACAGAACTTCCCTTTTGAAAGGAAGTTAGGTCATCTAAGAGAATAACCCATGAATATGTCATCAAGGTTTTTCTATATTCCCCTAGCAGATTGAGGAGAGATCTTCGGCAAAATTTACTATGTGAAAATGGCAGGCATGGGATGCTTTCTCTCTCCTTGCTGATAAAGTGTAAATAGCGCTTTTCCTTTCCCAGGTAGTTGCTCAATGCTTGGAATAAATTCCAGAAATGAGTATGGTCTGCCTGTGACATCTAAGCTCCATTGATCACCATTGTTGGTAGAGCTCATAGGCCTCCCTTTGCTTCTCCCTCATTTCATGTGTGTCAAACTAAAGCTGCAATTCTTAATCAATTTCCAGATAAAGGTAAACTGTTCTTAAAATAAGGCTATATGAAGAGATGAGTTCTCTTGCTGGAGCCTTCAAATAAATAAACTTTATTTCTAGAACCATTACTCAAGTCAATTAAGTTAAGGCTGCCATTTTTATTACCCATGTAACTTACTCTTTTTTGGTCATATCTGTAAAATCACTGAGTAAGACTGAAGCCTATCTCTGCCGTCCATGTCTGTAACTTTTCCAACTGGCGTGAGCTGTCAAAGTTGAATCAATACAACCACGAATCTGAACAATTAGCGACAGGTATAAATATATTCTAACTGGCTGACTGGCAATTTAATTGACTCTGCTGTACATATTCCATAATATTAAACCTTTGTTTGGGTATGAGTCAAGGAACAACATGAATTGCTAAGTCCCTAAAAATGAGTAGTGGAGGGGAATGTAAGATCAGTAAAGGGCTGAGTTTCTGCCAAGATTGAGAGCTGGAAAGCAAACCCAAGTAAAAAAGACTTAGGAATGGTAGCAATCAGATATTATTTTTGATAAGAGCAAGCACAGACCTCATTCTTTATGAGCAAGTATAGCACACTGTTTTATTAATTGGATATTTCCTAGGATAGATATCAAAGACAAAAAAAGACGTGTCACACATACACATGCACATATATATTTAAAATTACCTATCCATTACTGAAAAGAGATTACTCTAAAAGGTATCCCAAAGAGCAAAAAGAGACACTAATGTCCTTTTTCCTTTCCCAGACCATCAAGTAAGCCAACATAAAGAGCTTGATATATCAGACAGGGCTTCAGCTGAATGTGTCAGCATGAAATACAAGCACTGAGGCAAAGGAGAATAGATTATACATTTTCAAAACCAATGTACATTATATAATCTACCCTGTGGTGACCATTGGATGAGACACATCAGGTAAGGATAATCAAACAAGCTTTATGAGTAAACACTTCCATGTAGATTTTTTTTTTTTTCAGTTGAAACCACATTTCCAAGGATAGCTTTTATTCAACTCAACAAATTCCTGTTTTTAATCGCTCATTTAAAGCTTTTTTTTTTTTTAACAATTCATTATAGACTGCAAAAAGTCTCTGTATAGCATTTTGAGATGGGCTTTGCACTAATGTGATATGAGATATCTTTTGAAAAAATAAAATAAAATAAAGCCAGTAGAGCATATGGTGCTTACCACTCAGACATTTTTTTTTTTTTTTTATACTACAATTCACAAGGGAGCACTGGAGTTTTTAAGAAACAAACAAAAATACTTCCACACTTACAGGAATGCTCTTGTTTCTTCCCTATTTTAATTAACTTTAAAAACGATATCATTGCATATTTTAGATGCAACTTGATGAGTTGGGCAGGAAGGAAGCATGTTCATTGCTAATGCCAAGCATTTTCCTGCGATATCTTATTAGAGACTTGCAATAAACTCTCAAGGTAAGTACTATCCCCTCACTTTACAAATGAAAGTGTTGAAAACTTTCTCAAAATCTTACAGCTTTGATAAGTCACAGGAGCTGGCATACTGTTAGGAGTTAGCTGGCCCCTAAGGCAGTCAGGGACAGGGTCCCCAACACGAAGACAGGGAGTCAGGACAGCTAAGACCAAGCAGCACTAGCATCCTGTTTTGTAGCTTAGACAAGAGCACCCTGACATTCTGTTTTGCAGCCTTTGCAGAATTGGCTTCTGCAAAAAGTCCTAAAATAAGGCAATTAACAAAGCATTTGTCACTATAACCAGCAAGGGGCATTTAAGACAAAAGCCCCCAGATGTCAGCCCCAAAGGACCATCAGCACATAAACTATTTACACACAGGTACACACAGGTATGATCCAGCCCTGACTGGCATGACTCCGCATGCCCCAGCTGCTTAAAATACTTGGGCAAAAGAATTTATACAAACCCATAGTTTGGAACGTCAAATGGGCAAACCCTCTCGGGTCTCTTCCCTCTCCAGGAGCATTGTACTATTGCTCAATAAACTTTGTTTTATTGCCCACCACACTTCCTTGGGTCTACCTCTTCATTCTTCCAAGGAGTGGGACCAAGAATGCTGGGTGACACAGGCACTAAAAAATAGAAATCCCATAACAATGCTAAACAAAATGTGCCAGAGAAACCACAGTCAACAGAACCAATGGTACCCTGCTTCCATGGAATTGACAGACTGCTGGTACAATGAACAGCAAGGCTGTTGGCATCTTCCATAAAGATCCCACCTGCTAAGGACATTTGGGCCTCTCAGAGAGCCCCAGTGCTATCCGGCCACGTTAGCACTCTAGGAGTACAAAGAGGCTCTACCCACACAAAGATGCAGAGCCTTTAGAGCTTCTGTTTTAAATTGCTGCCATGAAACAGGTACAAAAGTCACTCATTATAAAAGCTAGATCTACAGGGGTGTCTGGGTGGCTCAGTTGGTTCAGTGTTTGCCTTAGACTCAGGTTGTGATCTCAGCATCCTGGAATGGAGTCCCACATGGGGCTCTCTGCTCAGTGGGAAGCCTGCTTCTCCCTCTCCTTCCCGCTCCTGCTCTCTTGCTATCTCTTCTCTCTCTCTCAAATAAACTAATAAAATAATTTTTTCTTTAAGATTTCATTTATTTACCTGACAGAGACACAGAGAGAGAGGGAACACAAGTAGGTGGAGTGGGAGAAGGAGAAGCAGGCCCCCCGCTGAGCAGGGAGCCCTACACAGGTCCTTATCCCAGGACACCCAGACCATGACCTGAGCTGAAGGCAAACACCCAACGACTAAGCCACCCAGGCATCCCAATAAAATCCTCAAAAAAAAAAAAAAAGTTGTTTTCAGTTGTTTTCTGGTAGATGCAATAAGTTTGTGGTAGTTTAAGCCTTTTCCACTTATACTTGGAGAAGACACTTAAAATATGTATGTCCTTTTTTTTTTTTTTTAAATCCTAACTTGGTTCTATGTGCAATGTGGGGCTTGAACTCACAACCTTCAGATTAAGAGTCACATGCTCCACCCACAAGTCAGCTAGGCGCCCCAACTTTTGTGTCCTTTTAACAGCGAGAAAACAAAATTCTAACTTTGCATCCCTTGCTTTTGACATTAAAATTCATTTTTAAATAAATTCACTTAAATCTTAGCCAGCTTGACCACACATTAAAAATTCCTTTTCCACAAACCTTCTACACAACTTTGTTTTTCCATATACCAATTTTGTCCTACATCTTTTTCT
>NW_028133426.1:0-7701 GCF_964662115.1 Mustela nivalis
TCTTGATGCCCCGCAGCTGTTAGACCCAAGGTACAGAGGGCAGTAGCCAATGACCAGCAGGCCCCAAGTGCCATGTGCAGACTTTAAGAGCAACTGCCTTTGAGAGAGGAAACGCTTGAGAGTGGGCTTTCTGAGGAAGAGAATTACTAGCTGGGAAAGTAGGAAAATTGACACAGAATCAGAATTGATGCCCCTACGTGACAGAGTTGGTGAAACTTACCTTCTCAGACATCTTGAGGCCTCCTCAGAAATGTATTCTTCATTTTGGACGGAACATTCAGGATAAATATGATCTGTTCGAGTTCCTGGTTCTCTCATCAGGTCTGTTTCTTAGGATTCACTGGCACAAGATAAGGGTTTTGATAGTCCAGGTTAAATCCTGACAAAAGCAAAGCACGGTATCTATGAAAAACTAACCACTCAGAAGAGAACAACAGATAAAAGGCCAGGCCGACCTGACCCTGCAGGATAGGTAAGGTTGGTCTGGCAACAGGGGTAGAGGGGAAGTGTCCATCCTCTGCTAGAAGAGCTAGAGAAGACCCCTTCCAGAGAGACCACCAGGAGAGGAGAGTAGTAGGTTCTGATGATGAAGAATATTTTAATCAGCAGAGAAGGTCAAAATGACAAAGTTCCAGGATCAGAGTAAACATATGGGATTAAAAGTAAAAAATAAAAAAAAAAGATTTTTTGAAAGGACTTTTTTTTTTAAAGGAATTTAAAACAAAAGTCCTTTTTAAGAGACAGTTGGCTGTTGGGACGCCTGGGTGGCTCAGTTGGTTGGGCAGCTGCCTTCGGCTCGGGTCATGATCCCGGCGTCTTGGGATCGAGTCCCACATCGGGCTCCTTGCTCCGCGGGGAGCCTGCTTCTCCCTCTGCCTCTGCCTGCCATTCTGTCTGCCTGTGCTCGCTCTCTCTCTCTGATAAATAAATAAATTAAAACAAAATTAAAAAAAAAAAAAGAGACAGTTGGCTGTTTAAACCAACAGTACAACTCACTGAGAGAATCGCTGCATTATTTATTGGGGTAGAAAGGACCTGGAATGTAGAAAGACCCTTTCTGCAGAGGAAAAAATAGAATCACTAACAGGCCTCATGCCTTGCACAGCCAGTGGCTAGAATCCCTGCCTCATGAGACCCTGTGCTAGAAGGCCGCTAGAACCATCTCAACTATGTTCGTCTTTCTTGGAAGCCAACAAGTGTTTGCCCAGTTAAGAGCACGGTAACAATCAGTCACGTTATGTTATAATGATTGTCGATATCTTTGAAAGCCTTGTCTAGTTCCTTTTTGAGTAACCCTCACCCCACCCTTAGAGAAATTTATGTGTGGTTCACTTCTTTGAAATACCTCATTGTTGTTCCACATTTAAGACACAATGAAGAAAAAAACATTGACAATGAGTTCCAGAGTTTAAAAGTCACTTGCCATTCAATCCAAATTGTGAGTTTGATCGGTTAGCGAACACTTCATAATGCACCCCCGGTAATTTTACAGAGATTATTTTTTTCTTACCTATTCTTGATTATTCTGTCTTGCAATGCAGAGAAAGCTAACTAATTTAAAATAAACTTCCGTTAATTTTGATTGTTATAAACTTAAAATTGATTAATTTCCATATACAGAGTTTAAAATGTTCACAATTTACATTAAATATATATTCTGTGTATACCTTGGAAAAATTATACTGAAAATTGAAATTTAAATGATGTTGTATATAGCTGCAAGAAGCCGCCTGTCCCATTTCATCTTACTATATAAGTTGTGTCAGGTAATTTATAAAATCCCTACTGCATAACAAATCGATTTTTTGTTGGAATGGGTAGTAATGTTTGTTCTTATTTCTAAATAAGAGTTGGTCTTTGAGTGCATCTATAACTTATTTTTCCTAAGTGGCTTCATGGTCTTGAACTGAGAAAGCTCAGAACATTAAACATCAAAATAATATAATTTGACATAATTAGACATCAAGGAAATGCAATTTAAATGACACTGAGATATCACTACACACTTATCAGAATGGCTAAAATAAAATATAATGACAAGACCAAAAGAAAAAAATATACCATTTGATGATACACAATGGCAAGTTGTACCATAACTTAACCATTTCAGACTAGTGTAGTGTTAAATTTGTTTTTCTCAGCAATATTTTGGGTCACTTACCACTTTTCAAGGATTTAAAGTACTATCATTTTACTTAAAACTGTGAAATTTGGTCAGTGTTAAATTTCAATTTATGTTAAAACATTCTGTAAACTGTGTTAAACTTTGACATTTCTTCCCTCTGTTCAGTGAATAACACTATATCATATTTTGAAAAATACACTAATTTTCATTTTGAAAAATATCCCTTTTTCCTCTTATGGTAATTATTGATATGAATTAATAGTAGAATTTGATATGGTTCCATATGACCATAAATACTTTATCGTATTTTATCAAATTTAATAATGAATATAATGTACTTCTTTGGACAATTTTTAAAGACCAGTCTACTCTTAAAAAAAAACAAATGGAGACGCACTTCTTCAGTTCACACAAATTTCATTTTATTATATATAACCTCAGATAAATTTCAACAAATCATAATTTATTAAAATTATGTCTACTTAAAAATCTCATAGAAGAGTAAAACCATCAAAAATAAAAATAAACACACACAACACACACACATCACCCATGTATTGGCAAATCACAATTGCTGTAAGAATACATTAGACATTCCACAGTTAAGGGCTTAAAATTTCCATCAGTGACAAAAAGATTTGTATCCAAATGGACTGATTTTCCAGAATCCAAGAAAAAGTCTCCTAGGGTTTATTTAAAGATAAATATTTGAACAAATACTTCTTAAATTTAGGAAATTCAGAACATACGATTAAAGAATATTTGCAGTGCAGACTATATTCAATCCGTCCTTCAAAATGTGCCTTTGAGTACATAATTCTGTTTTCTCTATCTTTTTCTTCATAGTTTGGGGCTAGACCCCATGGTCACAACACTGCTTCCAGTCTTTGCCTTCCCATCTGTTGATACCAGGCAAAGCAAATTAGTATCATAATTAATAAGCCCTTGGCACCATATCTCTGGAGCAGGGGTTGCTCTTAGCCAAGGCCCAGAGCAGTTGACCTCCCGAAGCTAGTGCTATAGCCCCAAGGACTAGGTCCCTGCCACCAGAACTCAGTCTTACATGTAATGCTAAGCAGACAAAACCAAAACAGGAAAGCTCCGACAGCTTTCACTGGCATGCCTTATCTCCCACTCCCTCAAGGTCCAGGCAGTACCAGATGCCAGGAGGGGTTTTGGTCCAACATATGGGAGGGAAGGAAGTAGCCACGAGCAAGTACCTGCCTCTCTGTGCCTTTCTTTCATGAGCAGGTTGTAAGGAGGAGGAAGAGGAAGGGGAAGTGAGGTGAACTTCAAAGGGTGAAGGCCTCAGGTAGGCAGCTGGCTCCTGCCAGTAGGAAAGGGACAAAGGAGAAGGCAGTGAGTCTTGCAGGGAGGGTGGGGGGTAAGGGTTACAGCTTATGATGGAATCTGGACAGGAGTAATAGGGATACTAGTCATTTGAGTCCACCATTGGCAAGCTGCGCTGGGTGTCAGGGCAGATAGGCCTCCCTGGGCAACGGCACATGAGAGAAGGTGGAATTCTTCTCTGAGAAGCAGGTGGAGATTTGGGTGTAGGAAAAGCATAGACAGTATTGTTCCAGAGCCAAGGACAGGTCCGGGTACTCCTGGTGGAGGTCAAGGCCACAGTATGATCCAGGTCTTCTACCAGCAGCTTGAAGGTACCACATGCCAGCCACCCCTCATTATTGTGTAAAACTCTCTGGTGCACTCATTGGCTTATCCATCAAATGACTCCTTCAGCAGCTTGAAAACCACCTCCACAGGCACTCCAGGATATGGGAGGCTTCCAGAGTGAAGATTTTGCACAGGATCACCCCAAAAGACCAGAAGTCACTCTCGTGGATGTAGATCTGGCCAAACATGGCCTTAGGGACCATCCACTTCACAGGCAGTCCACTGTTGGTAGTCTTTTTATACTAACTGATGTGGTGATATCTCTGGCAAGGCTGAAGTCTGAGATCTTCATCATGTGGTCCTTTGTCACCAGCACTTCCCTGGTGGCCAGGTCTTGGTGTATGTACTTCTTAGAGGCAAGGTACTCCATGCCTCAGGATACCTGGTAGGCACAGGATACCAGGTCCTTGGAGGAGAGTTGCTCTGCTGCATTGTGGCTGATATTGTAACAGTACTCCAGGTTAGGAGGCCTCTGGGCCTGCAGGTACTCCTGTATGTTGTCTTTGGAGGCATATTCCGTGAGAGTGTACGAAGGACCGTCCTGTGTGCAGGACCCAGCAGGTTGATGGTGTCCTTGTGCTGTCCAATCATCTTCATCATCTCCATTTCTGAGATTAGGTTTGACAGGTCTTTCTCTGTTGCATCTGACTTCAACATCTTCACAGACACTTTAGTCAAATGGTTGGATTTGTCTTTGTCCAGCCCAATGGCCTCCTCCAACACCACCTCTGTTATTCCAATGTTCGACCATCATTTTACTTGGATACTTTAATAACATATGCCTGATTACACACTCTTTGCTGAAAACCATAGCATTGGATTAATAGTAGTCTTCTTCTTCTTCTTCATTTTAAATTAACATATAATGTCTTATTAGCCCCAGGGGTACAGGTCTGTGAATCGCCAGGTTTACACACTTCACAGTACTCACCAAGCACATACCCTCCCCAATGTTCATAACCCCACCACCCTCTCCCTACCCTCCCCACCGCCCTGGCAACTCTCCGTTTGTTTTGTGAGATTAAGAGTCTCTTATGGTTTGTCTCCCTCTCGATCCCATCTTGTCTCATTTACTCTTTTCCTGTCCCCCAAACCCACCACATTGCACCTCCATTTCCTCATATCAGGGAAATCATATGATAGTCTCTTTCTCTGGTTGACTTATTTTGCTAAGCATAATACCCTCTAGTTCCATCCATGTCATTGCAAATAGCAAGATTTCATATCTTTTGATGGTCTGCATAGTATTCCATCATATATATATATATATATATATATATATATATATATATATATATATATAATTCATTTGTTGATGGACATCAAGGTTCTTTCCATAGTTTGGCTATTGTGGATATTGCTGCTATAAACATTTGGTGCACGTGCCCCTTTGGATCATATAGTAGTCTTCTTTACCTCTATCAGAACCCCAGGAAGCTTTATTTATTTATTTACTCACATAAACAGATAATCCAACACAACGTTTTTTGATGTTCAAATGTATTATAATGTCTTACCGCTTAACATTATGCTTACTGCTCTCTTTCACTGTCTTACTAAATACACATCATCACTATGCCATTTAATCAGAAAGAACATTTGAACTCAGAATTCTCTCCATATCAGGGAATGAAGACTCCTCCCTTCTGTTTGTGCAGGTAAAATAAATGTTGATATTGTCTGTCGTGCACATACCCCATCCTGTTCACCAGAATATTCACCATCAAAATAGATACAAAATAAAAACCATACCTCACCACTTCTATTACCACCCAGCATGCTAAAAACACCATCATATATTCCTGAATTATTGACTTGATTGATAACCCCACTTCCACACATACTGCACTCCTTTCTCTCTGCAAATTTATTTTGGTACAGCAACTTAACCTAAAAATCAAGTCAGATGATTTTATTCTGCTGTTGAAATTATTTTGGTATCTTCCCCTTTCATATTAAATAAAAACTGAAGGCGTTTCAATGTACTAGAGCGTCATACGTCAATACGTTCTTCCTCTCTCCACCACTATGAACTCCTCATTGGCCTCCTTGCTTTTCCTCAAAAGTAACAGACCAGCTGTTCACACAAAGTCTAAATACTTACTTGCTCTGCCTAGAGCAATCTTTTCCTTTAATATTTGTATAACACCCTCCTTCACTTCCTGCGTCTTTGTGCAAATAACATCTCACAAATGAGATATAACCCCAACACAAAATACAATTAACTTTCATCCCAGCATTCTCCAATGGCTTTTACCTTTCTTGTATTTCTTTGTAACACTTATCACCATCAACCATCAATGATTATTCTATTATTGGTTTATTTTTCTATTGGAGACAGAGAGAGAGAGAATTGGGAGGGGGCGCAGAGGAAGAAGAAAACACCCCACTGCCTAGAAAGCCTGCTGGGGAGTTACATCCCAGGACACTGAGATCATGACCCAAGCCAAAGGCAGTCACTCAATGGACTGAGCCACCGAGGTGCCCCTCTATTATTGGTTTATTTTACTATTATATTTCAAAAGAATGCAAGCTCTTTGTGGTCAGGTATTTTATATGTTTTATTAATTGAAGTATTCTCCGAACGGTAGCTGGCAGATTGTAAGGGCTCACTAAATTGTATTTTCTTGTTATTATTGGGCTCCTTTATGGGCTTTACCTCTTATGCTAGACGTCTATCCTTCAGATGTAAGCAATAAGAATAGAGCCCTGCTGCCTGTTCAAATGAGTAAAAAGCCTGTATTAAGTGGATATTTTAAAAGCTAAATGAATGGCTTAATAGATGTATATAGGGGGAAAGGGAACATATTTTCCACGGTTTAGAAGTGGAGTTCTTTTATAGAGTTCTTGTACAAGCCTACACTATTGAACGATAATGGGCAGTTGTACATTCCAATTATACAAACACTTTGGTAATTTATATCCTTTTTTTGTAATTCATGACTGGATCATTTAATTACTTAGGAGCATTATAGCATTTCAACTTTTCATGTTCAATAAACTTATTGGGGTTGCTCCCTTTTTTATTCAAATGGAGAAATAGTCATGATTTCATCTAAAGAAAGTGTTATTGATTGTGTTGTTTTCTAGGAATGAGTCGCACATGCTAGTTTAAAAGTTTTGTTAAATTCCCAAGTGTGTCACCGATAAAAGCCTTTTGTAGATTAGTAACTTGATCAAAACAGAAAAGTTATGTAACACTCAATTGTTATACTATCTTTGTCTCCATCTTGCATTGTAATAACACCCATCTTAACTCTATTTAAGACATGTCATTGCCAGATGGCTTCTGGCATTGATTGCATGATATGAAATCTAGTATAACTAAAAGTTTTTGGTTTTAGTAGCCTATAAATCAATTTAGAAAAATATATGTCTTTGAATATAAGGTAAAGTTTTAAATTATTTGGCAATAGTAAACTAAACTTTTTTTTGGTAAATTTTTATTTTCTAAAATTTCATTGAGCTCTTTTGCAATAAGAAACAAGTTACAAAAAATTAAGGTTTATTTACCCCAATTCAAAATTATTAGGAATATAATCATAGAGGTTGAAGTATTTAAAATATTGAACCCAAAAATATTTTATTAGGTAAATTCATGAATGCTGAGCATTCACTGTTAAAATATACTAATACTATTGATAGACTGGTAGAAGCCTAAAATCAAATATTTATTAAATATTTATATCCATATCTTTTCATGGCTTGGTAATTCATTTCTCTAGCATTAAATAAGATTCCATTGTTTGCATGTACTACACTTTATTTGACCTTTCACCTATGGAAGGATATCTTGTTTGCTTTCAAGCTTTTGTCAGTAATGAATAAAACTTCTATAGACATCTTTGTGGGTATAGGTTTCATCTTCTTTGGATAAATACCAAGAACTGCTACTGCTG
>NW_028133425.1:0-7446 GCF_964662115.1 Mustela nivalis
CTTTTGTTCTTTGATATAAGTACATTGAATAATACTGCTCATATAGGTTTTCAGCACATGATTGTGACATGAATGATTATTGATCATTTGTTTTTCGGTGAACAGTTCATATTTTTGTCAGTTTTCTTTCAGGTGTTATCTTTATGTTGGTTTCTGAGTATTTTTGCATATCTAGAATATCAGCCTTTGCTTATTATATGTTCAATGCATATTTTTCTCAGTTTACCTTTTTTTTTTACATTTTGATGATACATTTTTCTGCATAAATAGTTTAAAATTTTACATAAGCAATTCTGCCATTTCCTTTTCTTTATAGTCTCTAAGTGATACTTCATGTTTATATGCACTTTGCCCATCTCATGATCCTAAATAAATTTAAACAGTTGTATTCAATTTTTCCCCAGTTTATTAGGGTTCTTATTATTTTTAAAATTATGTTACCAAAAAATTTATAGGAGATACTGTAGAGAGATCCAGCTTGATCTTCATCCAAATGGCTAGCTGGCAGTCCCAACAGTGTATATTAAATAATTGATCTTTCCCCACTGCTTTGAAATAACAACATTGCCACACACTAAATCCCTATGTGTATTTTGGCTCTATTTCTGGAAATGTCAATTCTGTTTTATCATTTTGTTCCTTGTCAAGCCTCAGCCTCTTTGACTTACTATGATCTTGAAAATTGTTTTTAGTTTTGTTTCACAAACTAGTGGATCTTTAATCTGGGGAGGCGTAAAATATTTGAAAGAATTAATAAAATTGAAAAACTTGGAAAATTAGAAAATTAGAAAATTTGAATCTATCCTTTAAAAGTTAATTCCAACAAAACAACTTGGAAAGCATTAAAAATCATAATTCAAAGATCTAAACAATAGTTCTCCAGGAGACTTCTACTTTTTTTTTTTATCCATTCAAGTATTTATCACAGTTCCATACACTTTGTGGGCACATAGAATTTCAATGAATCAAATACCTTCCAGCACTAGAAACAAGGCAGCATGCATGAACTTCTTATACATGAAGTAAAAACCAGAAATGGCTGGATTTTTCTGTGTATGACTAGTAACCTGGTCAGTCACCCTGTCATGATCTTTAAAACACAAGGACAGTGATGTCATGAATTGTTATCTTATTCTTACTGAATACTCCAAAACCTCACTATATGCAATTAGAAACACAAAGCAAAACCTTAATAATCTATTTAACAATATTTTTGAATGGATTTTGCTCCTATCAATATATTTAATGTGAAATATCACAACTAAAGAGCATCATTAGCCTCAAAAAACTCTACAAAACCTTTATGCATCTATTTGAATTCATTTTTTAAAAAGATTTTATTTATTTACTTGACAGAGAGAGATCACAAGTAGGCAGAGAGGTAGACAGAGAGAGGAGGAAGCAGGCTCCCCACTGAGTAGAGAGCCTGATGCGGGACTCGATCCGAGGACCTTGAGATCATGACCTGAGCTGAAGGCAGTGGCTTAACCCACTGAACCACCCAGGCACCGATGTATCTATTTGAATTCAAAGAAGACATATATGCATACACATATGCAAAAAATTTAAGGTAGCCTTTGGCCATTTGACATAAACAAACTTACAAAATATTAAGACTGGCTTAAAAAGGTTTCAGTAATTTCAACACCCAGCCCAAGTGCTCTCACAAGTAATTATATCTCCTTTCTGCCTATCAGTCTACACAAGTCCATTACAAGCAGGAAAGACCTAAAAATACAGATTAGAGATGTTTTTCCCCCCATTTATAAATATGGAAGACATAGGCTCCTAGCCAATGAAATATACAAGGACAATTTCTTCACTCTTGGCAATGTAACACACTTTCTTGAACTGATGGAAAAATTCCTTGGGAACAGACCACAACAACCTCTTATTTATAACTAGTGGCAAACAGATTAAATGTATAATTGTGCAAATAGGTCAATTAAGGTAAAGAGCACAGCAACACAAAGTCACTAGGTACAGCTTCTATCAAAGTTATATAACTATATTGCACGCACACATTTCTTTAGCTCCCAGTTTTGAGGACTCTGGCTTGTAACCCCTTATTCTGTGGCATGAGGCTGTGGAAGACTAACTAACAGCATTATGTGTTTTATTTTTATTCCCAAAGTTATCATTGAAATGGCCGGGGCATTCATACCATTGAAAATATAATTCTGTCAGCACAGGGAGGGAGAAGCATTTCCAACTTCTATAGAAAATGGACAAAGCTGGGATGTTTCCTGTGCCAATTAGTAGTGTCGTGGAGCAAGAAGGAAGTGTGTCTAAAGATGCCTGAATGAGAACCCAGCAAGCTCAGTATTTGAATAAGAACAACCCAGCAAGCTTTCTTGGGCTTTTGGCACCCACAGAGGCCACAGTAAAGAGTTCCCAGGAAGGTCATCCAATTTCAATGAGCCAGAAGGATTATGTGGGAGGGAAGCAGTTGCATGGCTCGTTCCCTTCAGCACATGTCCAGGGAGGACATTTGCCAATGCCTGGCACCATAGGGCTTATAAATATTTTCTAGCTGAACTTGTGAATACGGCTTTTCAAACACTAGACAAATGACAGTGCAAAAGAATACATTTAGTGAAACCTAGGAATTGTCTGAAAATTGAATGAAGTTGCAAATTTGTATTTGGAAGCAATACACATGGCTCAAACACATAATTTGATTTAGATTCGAGGGATAAGTTTGTTTAACTGTGAGATACTTATCTGATGATCTGTCTATGCTACTGCTACACAGCCATTTGAGAAATTACTAACTTTCCAACATTTTACCAATGCTTTGATTTTAATGGAGACATACACCATGATAGTCTAGTTAGTGTCATTCTAGATGTTTGCTTAATATATTTGATTAAGCTAGAATTCTGCACTCCCTTAGCTCTTAAACCACTTAAAAACCTAAAGATAAATTGTTCCTTATTTTAAAACTCCAACCTATATTTATTTATCTACATGTAGGTTTAATTTTCTTCTCTTTTCCCTTTTTACACTCTATTGTCTTTATCGATTTCGTGGTGCTTTCCTATGAAATTAAGCTTAATGTAATCTTTTCAGATTGAATTTAATACAAACATTTCTCTCATGCCTGATGAAAGCAACGGAACTAATTATGCAGATATACAATTACCTGTTCAGTCTCTCAAACACGTAAAAGTCACAAGCGTAGTAAGATAAACAAGATATAACATTATACTCAAAGGGGGAAGAGATCTGAGATGAATAAACAAGTAATAATTATACGGTTTGATAATGTTAACCAAACTCTAATTTCAATCCAACAACCAGAATGATCCTTTATAGAGAGAAGTATGAACAAGTCATGGAAATGAAAGGCAAAGCATATGGAAGAGTCAGTGGTATTGTAATAGCATTGTATGGTAGCTACACCTGTGGTGAGCATAGTGTAATGTACAGACGTACTGATTTATTATGTTGTACACCTGAAACAAATGTAACATTGTGTATCAACTATACTTTGATTAAAGAAAGAAAAGAAACCACACACATAGTAACTGGAAAGAGAGGAGAGAGAGAGAGAGAGAGAGAGAGAGAGAGAGAATTGGGGGAGAAGAGAGAAGATAGATCCTAGCAATTCTCTGCCCAAACACCTTATTCAGAGTCAATAGCTTAAAAGGTCTTTGTATGGTCTGGCCCTCATTTTAATTTGCAACCCTTCTTCCTCTCCTGGCTCCTTGGTGTACTTATTCTTTAATGACACACTGACACAACATGCTGCATACATTGCTGCCTTAATCCCCACCCCCCAGAGATCCATCTACTTTCTTACCTTTTTAAAATCTTTGCTCAAATTTCACCTTTTTAATGAGACTTTCCCTAGCACTCCCCGTCACCTTTCCTGAGATTTATTTATCTCCATAATACTTTATATTACTCTACACCTTACCATTTCATTAGTGGTTAGTTTCTGTTTTGCCGCCCTAGAAAATAAGTTCCAGGAGGGCTGAGACTTCTGTCAGCTCGCTTATTTCTGTGTTTCGGTGTCTGTAATTGAAGCCGGTAGAGTGAGTTAAGATGGTGGAATAGTGGGTGAACCTTATGATTGTCTCATCCCTGACAACAGCTAGATAAAGATCAAATCACTCAGAACACCCAAGAAATTGATCTGAGGACTGAGAACAAACTGTACAACCAGAGGGGAAAAAAGGTCGAAGGTAGGAGGTATGGAGATATGGTTTGGGAGAGAAAAGACTTGTGAGTGCCGCAAAGGGGATGGAGCCCTGATGATGGGGGGTGATGGGGGGACGTGGGGGAAGGAGAGAGAGGGAGTGGAGGCAGCGCACAGGGCGTTACACAAGACAAACATGTCCCCAAAACCACTGACTGGGAAAATGAGAGAGGATGATGATTTCAAGTTTTTACAAGCAATGGAGCTCAAAGACTGAAGTTTCATGGGGCGCCTAGGTGGCTCAGTGGGTTGAAGCCTCTGCCTTTGGCTCAGGTCATGATCCCAGGATCCTGGGATCGAGCCCCAGTCAGGCTCTCTGCTCAGCGGGGAGCCTGCTTCCTCCTCTCTCTGCCTGCTGCTCTGCCTACTTGTCATCTCTGTCTGTCAAATAAATAAATAAAATCTTAAAAAAAAAAAAAACACTGAAGTTTCAGAAGTCATCTCTTCATTGCTGGGGTGTAGCCCGGTGAGCAGAGAGGTGCTCCTGTGAAAGAGGACAGAGGTCCAGGAGCCAGCTGTGTGGTCTGAGGATCCCCTGGGTCACAATGGGAGAGCAAGTTCCCCGTCTGGGAGTACATTTGGGAGAGGCGACACTGTCTCTCTGGGGACAAAAGAGCTGGTGGACACCAATGCGCTGCTCCATTCAGTAGCACAGGAGCAGTGAAACAAGCTGAGGACAGTTAACCTGGACACCCGCACTTTGTTGCACTTTACCACGAACTCCTAAGCAGCATGAGCCTGCCAGCACCAGCCACAGCCAGCAAAACCCCAGAGGGTCAGTGTGAGTGCACACCATGCTAGGTCCCGAAAACATGGAGATTTGAAACCCATACCCCTCAGATGAAACACAGGAGCACTGTGCCCCGGGGTGGGAAGACGCTCTGGACACAGACAGGGGGAAGGCAGGGTGAGGGCTGCATGGGGCACATGAGGAGAGATTGTTCACTCTCCTGAGACAGCTTCCTGAACTGCCGCTGGTCAAACTCCGCCTCACAGACCAGAGAACAGACTGACATCATTTTTCCCCACCCAGCAGCACCAACGGATTTCAGTGAGCGGCAGAGCACTGAGCGGAGGCTTCAGTCGCGTACACCCAGCCCCGCCCACATCTGCAGGTGCTTATTTACCAGGGCAGGTGTGCCTCAGAGGCAGAGCAAGAGCCAGACCCCGCCCAAAAGACCCACACAGACCTCCCGCACACACTGAGTCTACTGACCGCAGAGCGCTGCAGAGCTTTGCTCTAGTGGAAATAGGATCTAGCCTCTTGAAACAAGCAAGACCGAAACACACCTTGTGAAACTCACCACAAACTGGACAAGGTCCAAACACTCCCCACTGTAGGCAAACTCTGGAGAGGACCTGAAGGAAAGAGCAGTTGAAACACAGCAACAGAGTGCACTCAGCATAGGCCAGAAACACTTCCTGAAGCACCAGGCCCGGGACAGGATAGGACCTCTTCTTTATAGAGCCATTACTCTCAGAAAGAGGAAACATACCAGGCTTTCCTGACACACAGAAGACAGCAACGGAGACAAAATGCCAAGACCAAGGAATTCATCCCCCAAAAGGAACAAGTAAAGGTCGGGGCCAGGTATCAAATCAAAAGATATGTAAGTAATATGACTGATCCAGAATTTAAAGCAGCAATCACAAGGATACCAGCTGGGCTTATGAAAGGCAAAGAAAACACCAGGAAGCCCCTTACCACAGAGAAAAAAGACCTAAAAATTAGTCAACCTGAAATAAAAAATGCTATAAATGAGATACAAAATTATAACTGGTTGTAATAACTACAAGGATGGAAGAAACACAGGAATTAATAAATGATACAGAAGATTAAAATTTGAAAAATAACAAAGCTGAAAAGACGAGGGAAGGAAAATATTGGATCATGAAGGTAGACTTGGGGAACTCAATGACTCCATAAGGAGTAATAGCATTCATATCAAAGAAGTCCCTGAAGAAGGAAAGAGGGAAAAGGGACACAATGTTTATTTCAGCAAATTATACCTGAAAAATTCCCTAATCTGGGGAAAGAAACAGACATCCAAATCCAGGAGGCACAGAGAACTCCCACCACAGTCAACAGAAGCAGACCAACACCAAGACATATCACAGTTAAATTTCCAAAATATTGAGATAGGAAAAAGTTCTGGAAGTAGCAAGGGAAAAGAAACCCCTGAACTAAAAGGGAAGATAGATCCATCCACAGAAACTTAACAGGCTGGAAGAGAATGCCATACTATACTCAACATGTTGAATGGAAAAACATGCAGCTAAGAATACGTCATCCAGCAAGGCTGGTATTCGAAAAGATGGGGAAATGAAAGTTTTCCCAGAGGGGTACCTGGGTGACTCAATTGGTTAAGTGTCTGACTCCTGATTTCCACCTGGGACATGATCCCAGGGTCGTGAGACTGAGGCCTGTCCCGGGTTCTGCACTAGGCATGGAACCGCTTAAATTCCTCTTCCCTCTGCTACTCCTTGCTCCCTCCTGTGTTCTCTCTCTGTCTCTCTCAAAAAAAAAAAAATCCCAGACAAACAAAAATTAAAGGAGCTCATGGCCACAAAACCAGGCTTGCAAGAAATACTAAAGGGGACTCTGAGTGGGAAAAAAAAGACCAAAAGCAATAGACTAGAAAGAAGCAAAGAAAATCTCTAGAAACAACAAATTTACAGGTCATAAAATGATGCAAAATTCATATCTATCAATAATCACTCTCAATGAAAATGGTGAAGTGCCCCAATCAAAACACATAGGGAGTCAGAATGGATTAAAAAAAAAAAGACCCATCCATATGCTGCTTAAACTCATTTTAGACATAAAGACTCCTGCAGATTGAAAGTGAGGGGATGGAGAACCAGTTATCATGCTAATGGACATCAAAAGAAAGACAGAGGAGCCATACTTATATCAGACAAACTAGATTTTAAACCAAAGACTGTAACAAGGGATGAAGAAGGATACTACATCATAATAAACGAGGTCTATCCAACAAGATCTAACAATTGCAAATATATAGACCCCCTTCTTGCAAACACCCAAATATATGACACAATTAATAACAGACATAAAGAAACCCATTAATGACAATACAGTAATAGTGGTGGACTTTAACATCCCCACTTACAGCAATGGACAGATCATCTAAGCAGAAAATCAACAAGGAAGCAATGGCTTTGAATGACGCACTGAGCCAGGTGGACTCCACAGATACATTCAAAACATTTCATCCTCAGGC
>NW_028133424.1:0-7058 GCF_964662115.1 Mustela nivalis
TCTTGGGTCAGTCTGCACAAAAAACGTGACATTTAAGATGAACTATGAAAGGTAAGAGTTAGAAATGAAGAAACAGTGTGTACCCCTTTCTGCCAATAGGTAATGCATGAATAAAGGCATGGGGCTATAGGAAAGTAAGGGGATTTATGGGCAAAAACAAGTATTAACTTTTACTTAGATGTAAAGCATATGAATCAGGAAAGAAATTTGGAAAGGTAGGTTAAGGCCATATGATGAAAAAGCATGAATATTAAGTGTGTAAATTCAAAATGACTTGTTTCTAACATTGGACATTATTATTATCATCACTGTATCTAGGTTTTTTGTTTTTGCTTTTTTTTAAGATTTTATTTATTTATTTGAGAGAGAGAGTACAAGTGGTGGGGCGGGGTGTAGAGGGAGACGGCTCCATCCCAGGACTCCGGGATCATGACCTGAACCAAAGACAGATGCTTAGCCAACTGTGTCACCTAGGCACCCTATATCTAGGTTTTAATAAAGATTACAGTGATGGTAATTTTTTTCTAAAAAAATTCAAGTGTGAGCCAGGAAAAAGGGATATGGAATGATCTTTTTTTTTTTCCAAGTGAAATGTATCGTTTGCTCACTGACTTTAGACTGAAAAGTTATAAAACAATTAAGATTTCCTTAACTAAATTCATTTAACAAGAACTATGTTTTAATATGCACTTCATAAGATGGGTAATTTATATACATTAAACCGTGAATTCTGTGAAGGTTTGACGCCATCTTTTTAATCTCCGTTCCCTGTCAAAGCTTAGTAATGTAACGTCAACATAGAACAAACTCAAAAAGGGCATGCTGGGTAACTTCAAGGAATGTAAATGTGCTTGAATTCATATGCCTACTGGAAAACACATTCATATACATATCTGGAAAAAGGTAAAATCCACAGTTAAAAAGCTAAAATGAATATAAAATTAGAAAAAAAAATTATATTTAAATAAAATACTGAAAGCTGAAGAAATAGAAGTGATTTGAATGCTGATCATTTTACTGTATTTACTCTCTCAACTTATCTTTTTCTTCTTTAAGTGATTTAGTTAGCTAAATAAATAACATTAAATAAACATGTAGCTAGCAAGATCCAAGAGAAGATGGCTGAAGCCATGAATCCAACTGGAAGGAGCACAGAAATTTAAGGAGATTGACAACAGCTTTAACGGCTGTCATATCCCCTCTAATTCTTAAAATTCTAGGATTCTGAATCTGTTCATATCCTGAAACTTAATATTAAGTGAACTGAGTTTTTTCTCATTTTTGCCATTGCAAGGGAGATTTTTATTCAGGTTTTACAAATAAGACAATAGGGATCTGCTTCAAAATAACCCAGTGTCTATATGGGCTATTAGAGTGAGTGGGTGGCATTATATATGAAAAAAATTAGCCATATGCTGATAAGTGATGAGTGATGGGTAAGCAGGAATCATCTTAGTATACTCTATATTTATGTACTTGAAAATTCTCATTTAAAAGCAATTTTTACATTAAAATTTTTTTTAAAGTTCCTCCTGTAAGATACACAGTTTCTTATAAGACAATACACATGAGCTCTTGGTTTGTTTGTTTGTTTGTTTTTTAAAAAAAGCTCTTGATAGGTCATCAAATCTGCAAAAACTATCATATTAGAGATTTTTGCTCTATATTTTTTGAAGGAATATGGAATGAAAGAAATTATTTGTAGCTGTAAACAACAGTAATGGTATATTCACCATATTGGTATTTTTGGTTGTTGTTTTAATATAGTTTTTAAAGATTTTATCTATGTATTTGTCAGAGAGAGAGAGCACAAGCAGAGGATGTGACAGGCAGAGGGAGAAGGAAAAGCAGGCTCCCTGCTGAGCAGAGAGCCCCATGTGGGGCTTGATCCTAGGACCCTGCAATAATGACCTGAGCTGAAGGAAGATGCTTAACAGACTGAGCTGCCCAGGCACCCCAGGGCTAGGTTTGAAACACTGAAAACACTGCAGGTGCTGGGATCAGACAGCCTACATTAAAGTGGCTCTGACAGTAGCTTGGGTAATGACACTGAGTAGCCTGAGTAACCACTTAACATCTTTGTGACACAGTATCTTCTTCTATCAAAAGGAGAATAATAATCTTCATAGGGTTGTGAGAATTAAATAAAATAATACCTGTACTTAGTAGAGTGCCTGTTAGTGTTCCATTAACATATATATAGCATATGTTATACTACTATATGGACTATACTAGTCCATATAGTTAGTGTTCCATTAACATTAATTTTTTCATTGTAGTGTGGTAAGAAAAATAGCCATTAAGAGGATAGATTAGAAAGCTGGAATGTGTGAGTTTTTATGAGGTAAGACCTTGAGCTGGTTATTTTCTGTGTATTAGCTGCCATATTTATAATAAAAAATAAAAAAGGAGAACAAGACCCTAAAGGATTCCTGAGTGAGTACCAAGTCTATTAACAGTGCCACACAGCAAGCACTGAAGAAAAGCTCTCAATTTTATTAGGCATACTTAAAAAGGGACACTTTGCTTGGTGAAAAGTGGTATGAAATCTCAGTTTCTTTCCTTCTCATAAAGCCAGCATTTCCACTTACATGGTATACTATACCAAATACTATTAAAATCATGTCACAGAATAATATGACATTGTTTTGGAGCCTAAATCCAAGGAAAACTCTTTGATTTTCTCAGTCGTCTCTCTCTCTCTCTTTTTTTTTTAAAATTTATTTATTTATTTATTTATTTGACAGAGAGAGAGAGAAAGAACAAGTAGGCACAGAAGCAGGGAGAGAGAGAGGAGGAAGCAGACTCCCTGCTGAGCAGAGAGCCTGATGTGGGGCTCGATCCCAGGACCCTGAGACCATGACCCAAGCTGAACGCAGAGGCTTAACGCACTGAGCCACCCAGGCGCCCCTCTCTGTCGTCTCTTAACAAATGAATTCTCAATACCACTGGAGTATTAAAAATAATAAAGTGATGGTAATATACAAGTTAGATCTGCTATAAGGTTTTAAGAAAAAGAATAAAGCTAGAACATGAAAAAAAATACTTTTTAATACTCAAAAATACTCTTTTTAATGTAATCATAAGTTAAAAATGTTCTATTTTCACTCCACATGCCCTAGCTGTGGACTCTTTTAAACTCTATACACCACCACAAGCAACCTCAGTGATCCCTGAAGACTACCATCCCTAAGAACATTTGTTCATAATGGTAAGATCTATCTTCTTACATAA
Organism: Mustela nivalis; assembly: GCF_964662115.1. Taxonomy (NCBI): domain Eukaryota; kingdom Metazoa; phylum Chordata; class Mammalia; order Carnivora; family Mustelidae; genus Mustela; species Mustela nivalis. The sequence goes on from NW_028133424.1 coordinate 3,235, forward strand.
CTTTCTGTTGGAAAAACAGAAGACCTGTCTTTCCTCTTGATACAACTAGGCTGAAGGATAAGCTAACTACAATAATATTTGACAGCTCTACAGTTGAAAAGTTTGAAAATCCAAACATCAACACTTACAGTATGCACTTGTGGTGGTCGGTGATGCACTGTGAGCTGAGGTCCTGTTGATCCCAGGGTTAGTCCATTGTTTACAACATAGGTAGTTGCTTGAGGCACTCGAACAGTGACACCTACAAAAGAAAATTAAGGCATAAAACTAGAATTCTAGGGATACTTGTGTGGCTCAGTCAGTTAAGCATCGGACTCTTGATTTTGGCTGAGGTCATGCTCTCAGGGTTGTGAGATCAAGCCCTGCATCGGGTTCTGCACTAAATACGGAGCATGCTTAAGTTTCTCTCCCTCTGCCCCACCCCCTCTCTCTCTCCCTCTCTAAAACAAACAAACAAACAAACAGACCCTAAATTTCTTTTCTAAATTTGGTAGAACACTGATTAAACACTCGAAGCCAGCAAAGTGATATTTTTAAAATTTGGAAGTAAAAACAAAAACACTCAACCAAATAATAAGCATGAGGAGAAAGAAATTTTCCTTTATACAAGCAACCAAAAAAAAAAAAAATGTACTTCCATAAACTCTTTCTCAAGAAGCCCTTGGAGGATGTGTGCCACCAATTATGAGAAAGAAAATCGAGAAAGAGAAAAATATGAGATAAAAGAAACAGTGGAGATCAGCACAGGAGAGAAATAAATGGAATCTCTACCAAGAGGGCTATAACCAAAAACCCTAGAACAGTAGAACACAGTGGTTTATCACAGGTAGACATCAAACAGGCCAGAATGGAGCAGTGTAACTAAACGTAGACAAACTGAAGCTATCCTCAAAAATTGCTCTGCTAGGGACACCAGGTGGCTCAGCTGGTTAAGAGTCTGTCTTCAGCTCAGGTCATCTTCCAGGGTCCTGGGATCGAGCCCCACCGTGGGCTCCCTGATCACTAAGGAGCCTCTTCCCTCTCCTCCCCACCTGAATGCCCTCTCTTGGCTATCTGTGTCTCTCTCTCAAATTAAAAAAAAAAAAAAAAAAAAATCTCTGCTGTCTCATCTTTTCAACTAGAACAAAAATCTCGACGATATGTTATCCTTGGTTTGTGTTAATCAGGTTTCTCACTTTTTCTCCATGCTGCACACAAAGCTGAGGATACTCATTTCACTTAACAGAAAACTATTTTGACATATGTTAGGGCAACAGAAACAGATAATTTAAAGTGCCTGGACCATATTAATGCCATATATTCAGTTCCTGGCCTATACACTGACTACGGTAAGCCCAGTTACTCAGAACTCATTCATGACCCTACTGACTGATTTCCTAGAAAATGCTCCTGTAAACTTGAGAAAAACTAAGTCAAACTGTGAACTAGAGCCTCTGTTTATTTTCTCCTCGAAATCATCATCTAATAGTCAGTTTCTTTAACCAGCTAGATTTGCCTGTGGTATTAAATTTTGCAAAACGAAGTGTTTTTGGTGATATTTGGTGGCAAAATCATACAGAAAAGCAGAAAGTGAAGACCATGGTTACCTCAAATGAAAAGGGAGAGGGATACAATGAAGGTACACAGTAGGCCTGTAGGATCAGGCCTATATCAGCTCTGCTTCTTAGACTGGTAGAGATTTCATAGGTGGTTCATTTTGTTAGTTTTCTTTAAACTTTACATATGCTTTTAATATAAACTTTTGTTTGATAGATTTTACTACTAAATACAATCTATATAATTATAAATTTAACATATACATATAATTATATATATGTATGTGTGTGCCTAGAAACAATAGGTATCCTTTAACATGTTCCTGTCTTCTATTTCTCAGCCATCTTCCCCACCTTTAAGGCTCTCTCTCTCCTTGGAGGCTATCCTTAATCATTATTTCCATTATCTGGGCTATGGCACAATTAATCATTCCTACGTTAATTAGGCAAGGTATCTCTTAAGAGTGTGTAGACCATTATCAAATACAGCATTGTGATAATACAGGCCATAAATAAAATTAAACTGAAGATGACACATGGAGCACAAATCATATAATACACATGTCCAATTTTTCTGGTTAACTCAGAGAAGAAAAATTAATTAATCTATATTAATTATAAATAACATCATAATTATATTTATAACTAATAGTATCATATAATTACATGATTATAATTATTGAGTCATTTAAAAATGTATTATAATGATATATATTTATATATATATAAGCATTTAGCATTTTTTGCTAAATCTAATGTCAATATAAGCCCACTAAATGCTGAAGGACTACGTGGAACGTGAGGCCATACACAAGAAGAAAAGTCTCTTACTATTTTGGGGATTGACCTGTCGGACAGCAGGAGCTTGCATAACAGTTCCTCGCAGGGGAGCCTGAGCTGGTGGTGCTGGGAGAGTTGTATAAACCACTTGGTGGTTTGCAGGAGCTCTCGGTACAGGGAGTCTTGTGGTCACCTGAGTTACTGGACGATGTGTCACATTCACGGTGGTGGGAGCTAATGAAAAGCAGAAAAACATTAAAATGCAGTTATGTTAACATATTAATAGTAATTAATTTTGTATAAAATCTAACTATAATAAAGAGAGAAATACAACAGTCTCCTTTTGTAATCTTGAAAGATATATAGCCAACCAAAATTAATAGTAATATTTTTATAATACAAACTTCAGAGGAAAAAAGCATCTCAACCATGTCTGGTCCCCTCCCTACTCTTTAGTTTGACTTGATGATAAACATGTGAAGATAAAGACTTGAGAGTATGACCTTAAGGGATTGACTTAAAAGAGCATATTTTTACTCCTTAATGTTTAATTATGCTTAGTAGAGTGGGATTTGGGGTCTTCCAGATCTTCTACTGATGGCATAAATCCAATATATATATATAAATCCAATATATATATAAGCAGGAGTAACTGTATTCTCACAGTTTAAGAAACTGGCAGGTTATTGTAATGGACATTTTCTTCAGGTGAACCAAACCATCTTTTAATTTAAAACAATGAAACATCAATTAAAATATAGAATTCTTCCTTCTCTACTCCAGCATTCCTCCTAATTTTTGTTTCAGAGAACATTCATGCCTTGAGTGATGTTAATATATATTTATCAAAAAAGTCCTAAATATTCACTGGCAGCATGGAACTACAATAATTATTTTAGAAGTTAACATTTTCTTGTTAATAACTCTGAATTATCATCACATTTTACAAATAACCACATATTAACTATATAATAAATAATAATAAATCTACTTTCATATGGAAAAATAAAACAAACCTGGAAGTAAACATTGGGTATGACAAGGATAAAAAGGTTTCTTTACTAATGGCTTATTTAGTAACATCTTTACTTACTCTTTATATATCTAAACTTTGAACGTGAGCATTTAGAAAGGGGTAGAATGTACAGAAGGAGGAATGCCTGCCTCTTCATCTCTTTATTACCCCATTTTGTTATCTATCTTGCACATGGTTTGTATAATGATATTTCCTTCTAAATTATCCAAAGTGGTGACTTAAACTTTGATTTCACTACATACAATTCCAGGTGAACTCAATGTTTTCCTTAATGAGAAAAGTCCACACATAATTTCGAATATAAATCTCTAATGATGGGCTATTTTATTAAAAAACAAACAAACAAACAAACAGGGGCACTTTGGGTGGCTCAGTCAGTTAAGCAACATGATACCAGGATCCTGGGATCGAGCCCCACATGTGGCTCCCTGCTCAACGGGGGGCATGCTTCTCTCTCTCCATCTACGTCTGCT
>NW_028133423.1:0-7053 GCF_964662115.1 Mustela nivalis
CCCCGCCGCGGCCTCTGCCCTCGGCACCCCCCCCCCCGCCCTTTGTTCCACCGAAGCCCCCGGGTCAGACCCTTGCCTTGGGGACGCAGTTCCGGAGGGGACACCTCCCTCCTCGCCCCCCTCCGCCTCAGCGGCCTCGTCGGGGGAACCACCCCGCGGGCGCCCCCCATCTTGGCTCTGCTGCTGGCAGGGGTGCGGGGTGGGAGACTGGGGCGCCGCGCCGCGCCGCGCGGGGGCCCCCCTCGGGGTCGCTTGTGCTCAGGGGGGCCAGCGGAGCTCTTGGGGACCGGCTCCCCGGCTGGGAAGGTAGGAAGGTCTCGGGTCATCAGCCCGTTGTCGTCCAGCCCTCTCCTCCAGTCCGCCTGCCAGAACTCCAGAAAGGAGAAATTTAGGGAAAAGTTGAAGTGCTCTGCTGTCCTGGCATTTTTCCCCGCTGGCTGGCTGTGTGAGTGAGAAAATTGTTGTAGGAGTTATTTTGCCACTTGCATCATTGATGGTAATTACAGATTACTGTAATTAAAAATCCTCAGAACATATCAAGAGGATGAAATCTTCGAAATCTGGGTGATAAACAGAACGTACCGTGCTAGTATTCCTTTTGGAGTTTGTGATCAAAGAAGTATTTCTGACAAATGCAAGGTGGTAACGCAAGATGTTAACTTTGAGGGACACAGGGGCGGGGGGGGGGGGGGCGGGGAGGGATACTTCAGTGTTTTCTTTGCACCTTTTCTGTAAGTGTGAAATTGTTGCGAAACAAAATATTTATTAGGAAAAAAGTAAATCGCACCCAACCCAACCATCTACGGCAGATCAGTAAATCCAGATGAGAGATAATCCATTCCAGTTTTATAATTATTTGTCAAGGATCATTTTATTTAAGTGTGCTCTGTTTCTGATTTGGGAAGGTTAGATGTTGTGTAGGGGATATCTTAAATGGATTAATCTTGGGTTGTAGAATGTGCAGTTAAATTAATCACTTGAAGTATGTTTCAGAAGTCTTTCCAGAGATCACTAATGAAGAGTTTAAGACTTAACCAAAGGCAGTGATGGGCCTTTAGGGAGAGCAACTGCCTGACTGTCATATGAGGAAGTAGTCCTAAGTCAGGCAACTGGTGACTGTTTATTTCTTGACTTATGGTTTAGATAAGGCAAATTTCCAAAGCTAAAATTTTGGCCCTAGGCGCACTTTGGAAATGCAAGACACCTCCAGGGTGATCCCAAACAAAACCATTTGCAAAAAATATTTTCTGTTGCCTATACAAATTTGGGATGGGGGTGGGAGAAGGAGAGAAGCTGAAAAACTAGCATTACTGGAATTGAATGAGCCAAGTGCTGTCATAATCTTCTGGAAGTAGCTATTACACTATTAATAATAGCTTAGCAGCGCACCAGTAAATCACCCCAAGATACCACTGATTCAGTGGCTGTTATACTCTGCTCCTAATGGTGTAGGGAATGCCTTTTTGTGCATTTATTTATTTATTGTGAATTTGAGATTTGTACACACAGCCTTCATTTTTAAATAAACGTCATTATGTTTGTTTTGTGTTTGAATAGTATACCCCCCTCAAAACTGCTTTGCCTACTAAATGTAATCAGTATTTGGATTTTATGCCTAGACATGAGTTTAAAACACTGGCTTTGAAATAAGACTGAATTTTGAGGATAAATTCAGTTGTTGGCCCATGTTCCCACACCTTTTCAAAGATGTTCTTCTTTTAAAAAATCTATGTCTGTTTCTAAAGGGCCTGCCTGCCAAAACCCTAACCTTTGTTGATTACTTGAAAAGATAATCAATCTCTCTACATTCACTTTTAGAGTAGGTAGGTCACCTTTAGGCCATTTACATATTTCATTTGTGTGTTGCAATGAGAGCTGATCCTTAAATTTGCTTGTTAGAATACTGATAATTCAGAGTAGTTTTGAACATTAACAATTTTTTTTCCCTTAAAAAAAAACCAACAACTTCATTTTGCTGGAGTTTGTGTTCCGCTTTTTCTCCTTATTGACTTGTTAAATAGTACCAACTGAAAAGTTGTTGAGACTGTTGACATTTCAAGTTTTTGGAATCAGTAATGTTTGTTTTAATCTTTAAAACTGAATCTTCTGTCAGACTTTACTAAGATCTCTGTTGATTTTTCTGGATTTTTCTCACCCAACTACAGTGTTAAAATGAAACCGTTTTTGCCCAGTGTGAAAATCTAGTAAAGAGTTTTAAAAACAGATTTCCCACCTATTTTCTTAAAAAGCTCTTTTTGTTCAGTGGCCTTATTTATTGTTGTGGATTCTTAAGTGTTTATCTCTAAGATAAACAGTTAACTCCCATGCCAGAAAATTATGCCTGCTTATTGATTTACAGCCCCCTTTGGCCACATTCCATGCTCAATCTGGTGGTAATCAGTAGAATATTCTAACTTTCTCATATACCCCCGAGGATTAAACGAAGTCGCTCTTTTCTTTCCGCCTCCTCCTCCTCTCTCCCTGGTTTGTGGGTAGGAAAGGTTTTAAGGCCTGGTATCAACAGGAGAAAGAGGGAAGTAACATGTAGCAGCACGATGCTTGAACCAGGTCTACTCTCTTTAAGAGGGTACAGTCCTGACTGCAGATGTCTGAGGAGAATGAACGTTCTGTTTTGCCTCACTTTGTCCTTGTGTTTGTTTGCTTAGGTATTTGAATAGCCTGGCATTTTCTTGGAGTGTTTTGTTTTGTTTTGCCAAGTTATATATCCTGGGTCACGTGTGCAGGTTAACTGTACGTTCCCTGGCTCCCCAGTCCCGTATATCTTACCTGGGGGCCCCGTCGGTGTGCATTCAGGTGGCTTGTCTCCTGGTCTCGCCTTGGTGCCCTTTGCTGGGGTGGGTCATTGGGCTCTTTTACTGGAATATCAAGGAATTGATTGTTTGGGTCTTTTAAAAATTAGCTTATGGTGCCTTGCAGTAAAAAGTGTGAGATTTAGCCGTATGTGTGTTTTTAATCTCTCCGAAGCAAACGGCCAGTCTTAGTTCTTCAGAATGAAGCCCTTTATCCACAGCGGCGCCCCTACACTAGTGAGGACGAAGCCTGGAAGTCTTTCCTGGAGAACCCTCTCACCGCGGCAACCAAGGCGATGATGAGCATCAATGGAGACGAAGACAGTGCGGCCGCCCTGGGCTTGCTCTATGACTATTACAAGGTAGATGTGCCTCCTCTTTCAAAAACCTAACAACCGTCCGAGATGCACTTGATTCAACAGCATATAAAACAGTAATTTGCTGGTAGAATGTAAAGCAAGTTGCGTCTCTAGTGACTATAAATAGTTTAATGAGTGCTTTGACTTACTGTGGTTCAAAGCCGAAAACCTACGATCATTGAATCAAAGGGTTGTTTTTAAAATGGGTGAAGTAGCCAGCTGCTCTAGCTCGATCTGGAGGGTGAAGCTACTATAAAAGAAGATGGGAGATGTGTCTTACTGAGACTGAACGTTTTACCAAAGGGACTTCGTAGTGCCCCGAAGAGTAGACAGTGGTTCATTTCCCTGTGCTCTAACCTTTATTCTGATGTGATCAGAATGATTTCCTCGCCTTACGTGATAACATAGAGCCTTTGATTTGACTGAAGGATTCATGAAGGAAAGCTGTTCTTCTAGTCTTGGACTTTCTACTTCTAAGATCAGAATATGTTCTGTTTCTATTTCAATGGATTAGTCTTAAATATAACCTCTTCTGTGCTTGGAGTTTTGTGTGATGTTCCTATCTGAAGATCTGTGTCCTCGTCACTGGTCACCACTTACTGGTTTCCTCTGTCACGCTAAGCATGTTACTGCCATGTGTGTTATTTCTGATCTCTCCAGAAAGCCTGCAAAATATGCAGTGTGACCGCTGTTTTGCAAATAGGAAAAAATTAAGTTCTCAGGTCACACAACTAGCATGTGTTGCAGGATTTGAGGCCTGGTCTGGATTACGCTAAAGTCATCCTCTTCGGCATGCCGTGCTATCTCCCATGGAATGTCCTTTGCTTGCTAGACTCGTTGGCGTTCTTTCTGCTCAATAGTAGTATGTGGTGATGGCTCTATGTCACAGTTGATTTTTGTCATATTTTTGTTTTTAAAACTTCCAGACATAGAGAAAACTTCAATTTAATCAGATGATTAACTCTCAGATAATTTCACCTGGATTCACTAGTTGCTTATGGTTTGTTACATTCTGGCATCGTATTCTTTCCTGAAGATAAGAAATGCAGAGGGCGGGGGTGCCTGGGTCGCTCAGTCGGTTAAGCAGCTGCCTTCAGGGTCCTGGGATCCAACTTCCTGTGGGGCCCCCACAGGAAGGAACTCTGTTTCTCCCTCCCTCTGCCTGCAATTCCCCATGCTTATGCTCTCTCTCTCTCTTTCCGTGTGTGTGTGTGTGTGTGTGTGTTAAGTAAATAAATAAACTCTTTAAAAAAATGCAGAGGGAAAAAAACAAAGAAGATGGCTTGATCATGATTACCAAATTAGGGCGGGACGTAAACAAACGATTTCATTATTTTCTGGTCTGAGGCCGCGTGTCCAGCTTGTTGTGATTGAGAGACTGGGGTAAGTTTTGGTTTTTTTCCTTTAAATATGAAGTGAAACTTGTGCAGTAACTAATGACGCTGGGCGATCTCTTTGCCTGGGAAGGAGAGCCGAAGAATTCCTTCGAAGTGGAACTTACGATAAATCTCTTCTTCTCAAGTCCTGTTTTCTTGACTCAGTGTAAAAATCACAAGTTCCTAAGTTTGAAGTACATCTTTTTAACTGAAACTTTTTGAAAATGGGAGAAAACAAACAAGTTCAGTGCCAGAAAGACTGATGTAATGATTCTGATTGCAGGGGTTGTATGTGTATGTATTTTAAGTAAAGGGTCCTAAAAGTATTTTACATCTTAGGAGGAGATCAGTCATTATGTCTGTCCATTAGGGGTGACAGTCTTAGTACTAATATGTCAGGTTTCTTATGACAGGTGTAGCATTCTTTTCTTTTTTAAATGAACTGATTTGTTTCAGTTCTTTGGATATAACCATCTGTCTTTTTTACACAATAACTGTTTGAGTACACTCCACTCCCAGTGTAGAGCCTGACCTGGGGCTTGAACTCACAACGCTTAGATCAAGACCTGAGTTGAGATCAAGAGTCAGATGCTTAACGGACTCAGCCACCCAGGCACCCTCTTTGATGAAGATTTAAATAACTTCAGTGAAGATTTAAAAACACATTTGTTAACACATGAAATAATTTATTTTGTGTTTAAAGGTAAATATATCCATAGGTTCGCATTGGAAACAGTTTCAAACATTTAGCAGTTTTGGAGCACATGTTTGGAATTACTCTCCAGCAGGTTGATGTCTAGGGTACACATGTATAATGTTAGCCTGTTTTCAACTCCTGTGTAAAGAAGAACAGAATCAAGAAAAGCATAGAACAAACTGAGTTCAGTTTGTCCTCTGGGTTCCAGATAATGTGAATCCCAGTGTATTTGAAGAAATTTATCATTTGAGGCCAGCACTTGGATCTTGGAAATGAACTGTTAGCATGGCTGAGTCTTTCGATTGTGCCTTTGATCTGAAAGGAAGAGTAACAGAAGGGCGAGAGCACTGGGAGGCCGGTTGTGTTTTCAGTAGCTGCTTTATTCCGTAGCGTAGATAAATGGTAAAAACAAGCCAGAGGTATTTTTTTTTAAGAGATGAAATCCAAACTCAATGACAGAGTGAATTCGGGATGCCCTGGGTTAATTTGGCAATGAAGGAATCGTCAGTTTTTACATGTTAACCTCGTGACAAGATGTGTAAGCTCTTGAGGGCAGACACGGTCTCACTCGGCGCGGATGCCCACAGCCGGGCGATCAAGTAGACTTATCAGTGGTTGAACTCCACTGAAAAGAGGCTGCATCTGTATTTCACTAAGTGAGAACTCAATTGTGTCTTGTTTGTTAATATCTAAGGTTCCAAGAGAGAGGAGGTCATCGACAGCAAAGCCAGATGTCGAGCCCCCAGAGCCAGATCACAGCAAAAGGTAATGTCTCCTAGAAAGCGTGAAATGGTACTGTATTGTATTTTCACGGGTTTCTGCCAAAAATAAAGTGGGGGTTCAAATGGAAAAGATTTAGTGGAAGAGATGGGTGGTAATTATGATTCTGTTCTGAGACGTTGCCAGTTTCTTTAGACAATACTTGCCTTTTCTGCATGCTTGCTTTGCCTGTGGAGGGATGTTTTTAGTGATGATGTAAGCGAACTGTTCTCTTATTTGTCTGAGTTTCTCTTAAGAAGGGTGTGGCATTTGATGCAAAGGTGGGGGTCCTTTAAAAAAGATTATGTACCAATGATCTTGAATAGTGGCCTGAGTAAAACTTAATGAAGCAGCTATATTCCAGACTCCTGTTGAAGTTATTTTAGGTTATTTAGGTTAAAACTTTCAGAGCATTAAGGCTTGACTTTATAGCCGTGAAAACTAATCTGCACACAACTTGTAAATTTCCCTGTGCTCTATTAGCAGAAGAAATAAATATTTATTTATTTATTTATTTATTTGTATTATTTATTTATTTGTCTATTTATTTATTTATTTAGAAAGCGCGAGAAGGGTGGGACAGAGGGAGAGAGAATCATAAGCAGACTCCACACCTAGCCTGGAGCCCAACAAGGGCTCAATCTCATAATTCTGAGATCATAACCTGAATTGAAATCAAGAGTCAGACGCATCACTGACTAAGCCTCGTAAGGCTCCCCGGAAGTAAAATATCTTTAAAGAAAGTATGATCACTCAGAATCCCACTGTCTCTATGATTTCTTTATTTACTGTTTGGGTATGTGCGTACATTCTATGTGGTTGTGGTTTAATAGGTTGTGTTCTACTTTCCATAAGTGTTTTCCATGTTGCTAATTTAATCTTGAGAATTACCCTTTGGAGAAGATCTTAAGGTTTTTTTGTTTGTTTGTTTGTTTGTTTTTACTGTTAATTTTTATTATGGCTCTTTTCAAATAACAAAAGTTGAGAAATAATATAAGCCTATATATGTATGATTACTAGCTTCAGCAGTTACTAACATAATGCTTCTTGTT
>NW_028133422.1:0-7000 GCF_964662115.1 Mustela nivalis
TCTGATATATTACTTTTGTATTTCTGTAAATTAAAATAATTAAATTATAGAACAAGAGTTTCAGGTGGTAGGTGTTGTAAGTTTTACCCAAACTGACTTTTGTCAAACTCGATTTTGTCATCATATATGTCAAGTAGTTTTCTCGGGTTTATTTTTAGAATATCCTTGTATAATGAATATTTACACTAATATCTAGTATAAAAGTCTTGCAATTTATTTTATAAACATTAAGATATTGAAAATCAATCTATTTCTTTAATTCATTGAAGACATTTTTGGCTTGTTTCCAGTACTTTCTTACTGGTTAAAAAATGAATTTGAAGTAGTCTGAATTTCATTATTATATGGCACTTTCCCTTTTTTTTTTTTTTAGATTTTATTTATTTATTTGACAGACAGAGATCGTAAGTAGACAGAGAGGCAGGCAGAGAGAGAGAGGAGGAAGCAGGCTCCCTGCTGAGCAGAGAGCCCGATGCGGGGCTCGATCCCAGGGTCCTGGGATCATGACCTGAGCCGAAGGCAGCGGCTTAACCACTGAGCCACATAGGCGCCCCGGCACTTTCCCTTTGATGAATACAAAGACGATATTCTATATTAGCTATCTGAGAAGAATTTATTTTTTTAATTTTATTTATTTGTAAGAGAGAGAGTGAGAGAGAGCACAAGCAGGGGGAGCAGCAGGGTGAGGGAGAAGCAAACTCCTGGCTAAGCAGGGAATCTGTTGCAGAACTGAGTCCCAGGACCCTAAGATCATGACCTGAGCTAAAGGCTCACGCGTTCAAATGACTGAGCCACCCAGGTGTCCCAATCTGAGAAGAGTTCTGTATGTTATTCCTATTAATATGCAGTTTAAAGTCTAGGTGATTAACTTAATATTTTAGTGGCTATTACATAGATAGCACTATGTTCCAGGCAGAGAGTAAGAAAGAAATATTAAATCAACCATATTCTATGCATTCTAAATGAAAATAATTAATCAATCATAAATAATCCTTCTATTTATGGAATATCAACTTATAAGCTTTCCTCCAAATGAACAATGCCAAATACCAGAATAAAGGGTCATCTAATACAAATAAAGGATAGAATTAAAGAATTCTGGTAAGCCATTTAATTTTGAAAAATGGTGTTCTATTGTTGCTGAGTTGTGGTTTTCAGTTACATAATATCTGATAAGTGTAGAAGTAGCATGAGTGTTACGTGAGATGAGAAATGGTATATAATTAAGATATTTTTAAAAGTACAGATAAATACAAATTTGTAAACATAGCATTATGGAGGAATAAAAATAAAATACACACTCTAAATTGAATAAATCTTGGAAAGCTAATAGAGAAGTAAAACAAGGACAGTGCAAAAAGTGTGGTACATTTTTATGAAGTTCAAACAAATTCTGTGAATCCATAGATGGACTTAAAGATACTATTATGTATCAAATATTGTAAAAATTAATCAAGGAAATAGCAAACATAAAATAACCAAAGCATACAACCTTGGGTAGATACAATAGGTGTGATCATGTTCTACTTCATAAAGAGATGAGTTAATAGATAAATAGAAGTAACTAGACTTTTTAGAAGTTAATAAAACTTTGCCTGGTATTTCTTAGTAATATAAAATATGTGGTTTTCTAACAAAAACGTTTATCTTAAAAATATTTAAAAATAAATTTCAGGCTACTCATAAGGTTATATTTACTTTTCCACTGAAGGAAAAGCTGGTTGTTGTAGTTGTAGTTGTTTGTTTGTTTTAGTCTCCTCCTAGTTTTTATTATAATGATGTGGAATGAGGAATGTTAGATTGAAAAGTGAATTATTTTATAGACAAAAATCATTACTTGATTCACCTCCTGGTACAGCAGATGGAACTCCTGAAAATATGCCCTTTTGCCTTACGGAAGAGTAACAGTTATGCTTACTTCTGAAACATACTTGGTGGTGGCCCTAAATAGTGACACCATAGTAAACATTTTGAATATTTGCAATTAATTTTTATAGTCATAGGGCTCCAAAAGGCACTGCTGGTATCTTAGCAGGTATTTCAATAAAGCTAAAAGTTGCCTGACTGTTTAAAAATATTAACAAGGCACAAAACATGGCAGAAGTATTGTCCTCAGATATTATTTTTTCCATATGCTCCTGATTCCAGACATGACAAGTTATTTTTAAAAAATTTTTTTATAAAAGATTTTATTTATTTATTTGACAGAGACCACAAGTAGGCAGAGTCAGGCAGAGAGAGAGAGGAGGAAGCAGGTTCCCTGCTGAGCTGAGAGCCCGATGTGGGACTCAATCCAAGGTTCCTGGGATCATGACCTGAGCTGAAGGCAGAGGCTTTAACCCACTGAGCCACCCAGGCGCCCCCATGACGAGTTATTTATGGTAGATATATATATACAATGTATTTTCCAGTTATAAGAAAAATGGTTCTGCTATTTTTAACATTTTTTTTTAATTACATATTTTTTTAATTAAAATTTTATTTTTTAATGTTTTACTTTTCTTTTTTAAAGATTTTATTTATTTATTTGACAGACAGAGATCACAAGTAGGCAGAGAGGCAGGCAGAGAGAGAGAGGGAAGCAGGCTCCCTGCAGAGCAGAGAGCCCAATGCGGGGCTCAATCCCAGGACCCTGAGATCATGACCCGAGCCGAAGGCAACAGCCCAACCCACTGAGCCACCCAGGTGCCCCAATGTTTTACTTTTCAATATACTACTTAGAATATAAAACCTATTCCATTTTGTAAGAAGTTTAACCATTTAAAAAATGGTAATTTTCTCATTGTGTCTTCCCCTCACATTGCTTTATTTGGAATAAAAATTTCACAATAAACATAACTGATGCTTTCCTTCTGATGGTCCCTTCGTTGGTCATATTGTATATGAGCCATGACAATTAGTTTCACAAAATTTATTGATGTTTGTTAATATGTTTTATCATAACTAATTTTCCGTCCCTTATCTAGATTCCCCAGCTTTCAGACAGGTGGACACTTCAATAAACCATACCCAAGGGATGTATCAAGTACTTCTTAGACATTCTCTTAGATCCTTGAGGTCTCATTTTGCCTAGGGATTTGCAATAGGTTCTGCCAGAGGCACCACTGTGACAACTGATGTCCATGGTCTATCTCCTGCTAAGCTCAAGAGGTCACTGGTTTTCAAGTTTATCTATACAATTAATGCATTCCAGCAAGTGTTTTTTTTTTTTAATATTAACAAACTTATTTTAAAGTTTATATGGAGAGGCAAAGACTCACCATAGTCAACATAGTGTTGAAGGAGAACAAAGACTGAGGACTGACTTCAAAGTTTACCATAACGATGGGGCGCCTGGGTGGCTCAGTGGGTTAAGCCTCTGCCTTCGGCTCAGGTCATGATCCCAGGGGCCTGGGATTGAGTCCTGCATTGGGCTCTCTGCTCAGCAGGGAGCCTGCTTCTCCTCATCTCTCTCTCTGTCTGTGTCTCTGCCTATTTGTGATCTCTCTCTCTGTCAAATAAATAAATAAAATCTTTTAAAAAAGTTTACCATAACGACAATTGTAAGCAAGATATTGTAATACCACAGAAAGACTAGATTAAAGCAACAGAATATATATTATCAATTATATTTTATATTTAATATAAAAGCAAAAGCAATACAAGAGAGCAAAATACAATCTTTTAAACAAATGGTTCTGGAGTAATGGTGAAGCTAAATGTAAAATATAAAATCAAATCATTTAAAATAATAAAATAAAATAAATTCAGGCAGATATCATACACTCTTCACAAAAATTAACTCAGATTGGATTATAAACCTGAACATGAAACATGTAGAAGGTAATATAGAAGAAAATTTAAATGACCTTGGTTTTGGCGATAACTTTAGCTACAAAAGCACAAGCACTGAATTTTAAAATGTCTATTCTGTGAAACACAATGCCAAGAGAATGAAAAGGCAAAGCACAGGCTATGAGAAAAAATTTGCAAAATACACATCTGGCAAAGGACTGTTAATCAAAAATACACAGAGACCCCTTAAAACTCAACAATGGGGGAAAAACCTGATTAAAAATGAGCCAAAGACCTTAGCAGATACCTCACAAAAGAAAATATTACAGATGGCAAATGAGCATATAAAAAGATGCTTCACATCATAAGTCATCAGGAAAATGCAAATTAAAACAAAAAAGAGACACCAGTACATTCCCAGAATCCAGAGCACTGACAACAGAACACGAAATGTTGGTGAGGATGTGGAGCAACAGGAATGTTCTTCCATGTCTATTGAGAATAACGTATGGAAAACAACTTGGCAATTTCTTACAAAACTAAACATATTCTTGCCAAATGATTCAGCAGTAGCAGTTCTTGGTATTCATCCAAAGAAGATGAAATCTATACCCACAAAGATGTCTATAGTAGTTTTATTCATAACTGACAAAGGCTTGGAAGCAACCAAGATATCCTTCCATAGGTGAAAGGTCAAATAAAGTGTAGTACATGCAAACAATGGAATATTATTTAATGCTAGAGAAATGAATTACCAAGCCATGAAAAGATATGGATATGAATATTTAATAAATATTTGATTTTAGGCTTCTACCAATCTATCAATAGTATTAGTATATTTTAACAGTGAATGCTCAGCATTCATGAATTTACCTAATAAAATATTTTGGGTTCAATATTTTAAATACTTCAACCTCTATGATTATATTCCTAATAATTTTGAATTGGGGTAAATAAACCTTAATTGTTTGTAACTTGTTTCTTATTGCAAAAGAGCTCAATGAACTTTTAGAAAATAAAAATTTTAAAAAAAAAGTTTAGTTTACTATTGCCAAATAATTTAAAACTTTATCTTATATTCAAATACATATATTTTTCTAAATTGATTTATATGCTACTAAAACCAAAAACTTTTAGTTATACTAGATTTCATATCATGCCATCAATGCCAGAAATCCATCTGGCAATGATTTGTCTTAAATAGAGTTAAGATGGGTGTTATTACAATGCAAGATGGAAACAAAGATAGTATAACAATTGGTGTTACATAACTTTTCCGTTTTGATCAAGTTACTAATCTACAAAAGGCTTTTATCAGTGACAGACTTGGGAATTTAACAAAACTTTTAAACTAGCATGTGCGACTCATTCCTAGAAAATAACACAATCAGTAACACTTTATTTAGATTAAATCATGACTATTTCTCCATTTGAATAAAAAAGGTAGCAACCCCAATAAGTTTACTGAACATGACAGGTTGAAAGGCTATAATGCTCCTAAGGAATTAAATGATCCAGTCATGAATTACAAAAAAAGGATATAAATTACCAAAGTGTTTGTATAATTGTAATGTACAACTGCCCATTATCGTTCAAGAGTGTAGGCTTGTACAAGAACTGAATAAAAGAACTCCACTTCTAAACTGTGGAAAATGTGTTCCCTTCCCCCCTATATACAATTATTAAGCCATTCATTTAGCTTTTAAAATATCGACTTAATACATGCTTTTTACACATTTGAACAGGCAGCAGGGCTCTATTCTTATTGCTTACATCTGAAGGATAGACTTCTAGCGTAAGAGGTAAAGCCCATAAAGGAGCCCAATAATAACAACAAAATACAGTTTAGTGATTCCTTACAATCTGCCAGCTACCTTTCTGAGAATAATTTGATTAATAAAACATATAAAATACCTGACCACAAAGAGCTTACGTTCTTTTGAAATATAATAGTGAAATAAACCAATAATAGAGGGGCACCTCGGTGGCTCAGTCCATTGAGTGACTGCCTTTGGCATGGGTCATGATCTCAGAGTCCTGGGATGTAACTCCCCAGAAGGCTTTCTAGGCAGTGGGGTGTTTTCTTCTTCCTCTGCGCACCCTCCCAATTCTCTCTCTCTCTGTCTCAAATAAGAAAATAAACCAGTAATAGATAATGATTTATGGTTGATGTCGATAAGTGTTACAAATAAATACAAGAAAGGTAAAAGCCATTGGAGAATGCTGGGATGAAAGTTAATTTTATTTTGTGTTGGGTAGTTATATCTCATTTAGGAGATGTTATTTGCACAAAGACCCAGGAAGTGAAGGAGGGTGTTATACAAATATTAAAGGAAAAGATTGCTCTAGGCAGAGCAAGTAAGTATATAGAATTTGTGTGAACAGCTTGTCTGTTACTTTTGAGGAAAAGCAAGGAGGCCAATGAGGAGTTCATAGTGGTGGAGAGAGGAAGAACGTATTGATGTATGACCTTCTAGTACATTGAAACGCCTTCAGTTTTTATTTAATATGAAAGGGGAAGATACCAAAAGACTTTCAACAGCAGAATAAAATCATCTGACTTGATTTTTAGGTTAAGTTGCTGTACCAAAATAAATTTGCAGGGAGAAAGGAGTGCAATATGTGTGGAAGTGGGGCTATCAATCAAGTCAATAATTCATGAACATATGATGGTGTTTTTAGCATGCTGGGTGGTAATAGAAGTGGTGAGGTATGGTTTTCATTTTGTATATATTTTGATGGTGAATATTCTGGTGAACAGGATGGGGTATGTGCAGGACAGACAATATCAACATTTATTTTACCTGCACAAACAGAAGGGTGGAGTCTTCATTCCCTGATATGGAGAGAACTCTGAGTTCAAATGTTCTTTCTCATTAAATGGCATAGTGATGATGAGGATTTAGTCAGACAGTGAAAGAGAACAGTAAGCATAGTGTTAAGCGGTAAGACATTATAATACATTTGAACATCAAAAAACGTTGTGTTGGATCATCTGTTTATGTGAGTAAATAAATAAATAAAGCTTCTTGGGGTTCTGATACAGGTAAAGAAGACTGCTATATGATCCAAAGGGGCACGTGCACCAAATGTTTATTGCAGTAATATCCACAATAGCCAAACTATGGAAAGAACCTAGATGTCCATCAACAAATGAATGATATATATATATATATATATATATATATGATGGAAACTATGCAGCCATCAAAAGAAATGAAATCTT
>NW_028133421.1:0-6799 GCF_964662115.1 Mustela nivalis
GGGGCACCAGGGTGGCTCAGTGGGTTAAGGCTTCTGCCTTCGGCTCAGGTCATAATCTCAGGGTCCTGGGATCGAGCCCCAGACCAGACTCTCTGCTTGGCAGGGAGCCTGCTTTCCCCCAACCCCTGCTTTCCCCGCCTGCCTCTCTGCCTGCTTTGATGCCTGTCAAATAAATAAATAAAATCTTAAAAAAACCTTTTCTCATAGATTTCACTCTTGGTATAGTATCTTATGCATTTTGACAACTGTGTAGCGATATATATCTAAAATATCATACATATCATACAGAACATTTTCACTGGCTTAGAAATCCTCTGTGCTCTACCTGTTCATCCTCCTCCTCTCCTAACTGCTACAAACCGCTGACCTTTATACCATTTGCATAGTTCTGCCTTTTCTAGAACGTCATATAGTTGGATCCTTGCAACATGAAGCTTTTTCAAATTGACTTCTTTCACTTATTATGACGGATTTTAAGTTTGTTCCATGTCTTTTCATTGCTTGATAGCCATTTCTCTTTATCGCTGAATCATATCCCATTGTTTCAATGGACCACAGTTTATCTATCCATTCTTCTCCTGAAGGACATGTTGATTACTTCCAACTCTTGGCACTTATGGGTAAAGCTGTTACAAACACAGGTTTATATGCAGGATTCTGTGTACACAAAGTTGTCGCTCTTTTGGGTGAGTACCAAGGAGCACGATTGCTGGATCATATGGTAAGAATATGTTTAGTTTTGTAAGAAACTGCCCAACTGTCTTCCAAAGTGGTAGCACCATTTTGGTGTTCTCACCAGAATGAATGAGAGTTTCTCTTGTTCCTCATTGTCAAAAGCATTTTATGTTGTCAGTATTTTGGATTTTAGCCATTCTAATAGATGTGTAGTGATATATCATTGTCTTATTTATTTATTTATTTTTTAAAAAGATTTTATTTATTTATTTGACAGAGAGAGATCACAAGAAGACAGAGAGGCAGTCAGAGAGAGAGAGAAAGGGAAGCAGGCTCCTGCTGAGCAGAGAGCCCAACGTGGAACTCGATCCCAGGACCCTGAGATCATGACCTGATCCAAAGGCTGCGGCTTAACCCACTGAGCCATCCAGGCGCCCCTCATTGTTTTTTTAATTTACAATTCCTTAATTAGACATGCTGTGGATCATCACAGCATCTTTTCATATCATTATTGCCATCTCAATATCTTCTTCAGTGAGTTGTCTGTTCCGGTCCTTGCCAATTTCTCAATAATGTCATTCATTTTCTTGTCTTTGAGTTAATAAATAAATACATAATAATAATAAATAAATAAATAAAAATGAATGAATGTATTTATTATATACATTATATAGGTTATATATAGTATATTATATACATTATTATATATTAAATAATGATTTATTAAAAATAAATTTACAATGAGGCCAAAGAAACAGAATCACAAATACTTCAGAACTAATAATAACTGCCATCACTTGATGGTATTCTATAAGGTAAATCCTACGATCAAGTTCTGCTCAGTGGGAAACCTGCTTCTCTTTTTCCCTCTGTCCTGCTTATAGTTCCTCTTTCTGTCTCTCTGTCTGTCAAGTAAATAAAATATTAAAAAAAAGAAAAAAATGATTTTAAAAGGTCTTTTTTTTTTAATTTTCTAGGGGTGCCTGGATGACTCAGTTGTTTAAGCAGATATTTGCTTTTGGCTGAGGTCATGATTCCAGTGTACAGTGATCCAGCCCTGCATGGGACTACTTGCACCCCGAGGAGCTTGCTTCTTCCTCTCCCTTTGCACGTTATTCCTCCCGCTTGTGTGCTTCCTCTCTCTCTCTCTCTTGCTGTCAATATACAAAATAAAATCTTTTACTAAATAAATTAATAAATAAACCTACTTTCAGTTTAGGTCCCTTAACAAAAATTGCTACTGCTTCATTTAAAAAAAAAAAAAAGATAATATAGAAAGATGCTTCCAGAGCTAAAAAGCTGTTTTTTTTTTTTCAGGATTAAATATAGAAGTGCTTTATAAAGTAAAAGAAAAAATATGCTATATTAACACAAATCACAGTATACCTTTGGTGGTTATATCAAGATAATGAAAAGTGATTTTAAAGCAAATTTCATTATGAGACATAAAGATCAAGGCAAAATTACAGAAGAGTAAAAGGATGAATTCATCAGGGAGTATAATAATTCTTGACTTTTAATACTTAATAACAGATTTGGGGATATATAGGGAAAAACTAAGAACAAAAATCATAACTTCTACCTTAGAAGAGAAATGGAAAAAAGTTTCAACACCTTTATTTTGAGATTATATAGACAAATGGTCATCAAATTGGTAAGATATGTAAGGCTTGAACAAAATTATCAACTAACTAGATATGCTTGATATTACAGATCACTCCCAACAACCGCAGACTACATATATCTTAAGCCATGATTTTCTTTGCAAAGGTCAACATTGATAATGTTCTAGTCATACCTCCGTGTACCAAGACAGAAGTAGCATATTTCTTGAAAGACACAGCTATCAAAGCTCCATTGAGAAACCGTAAAGATGGAGAAGGGATTTGCAAATTATATATCTGATAATGGACATCAACTCTAATGATTAAAAAATGAATAAAAATTAAAAACCTTACTAAAACCAAACAGAGTATCCAATTTTACATGTGAAGAAAATTATTGAAGAGACATGTCACCAAATGGATATGGATGGCTTATAAGCACATGACAAATTTCTCAACATTTAGACATTAAAGAAATACAAATTAAAATCATAATGAGACATGCTTACATATCTATTAGAATGGCTAAAATTATAAAGGCTAATTGTACTTCGTCTGAGCTAGATTGAGAAGCAACAAAAAATCTAAACTTTTGTTGGCATATATCATGATACCACCACTTTGGAAAATAGTTTGAAAATTTTTTTAAATGCAAAATACGTTGCAGTTACACCAATAGCCATTTTACTTCTACGCATTTAACCAAGAGAAACAAACACTATGTTCGTACAAGGAATTGTATATGAATTTCATAGCAGTTTTATTTTTAAGAATTGAAAACAGTAGAAATGTTCATCAATGTCCATCAATAGAGCAAAGACAAATTATGATCTATTCATTAAAGAGATTACTATTCAACATCAAAATGAACTATTTACAATTGGAGATTCTCAAAGTAATGATGCTGAGAAAAGAAAAGCCAGGCAATGAATAGAATATACTGTGTGATTCCATGCCTATAAAAAAAATCTAGAAAATACAAATTTATATAAAGTCACAGTCATCAAATATATTGGTGTGATTTTCGTGCCTTCTTCTGTGCTCCCATAGCTTCCTACACTTGGATCTCCAAGCATTTGTTACACCATATGAAAATATGAACTCTTTTTCTTTATTCTGTCTTACTAGAATAAGAATCCTTGAAATTTTATGGACATTTGAACTCTCAGTTATTAGTAGAAATTCTATCACACAGTAAGTTTTCAAATATAAAGCCACAGTTTTACAATGACTTCTAAGCTTTTACATGATCTAGCCACTCATTTAACCTCTGTGACCTCTTTCCCTGCTACTCTTCAGTCCCTCACAGTGGCCTCCTTGCTATTCCTCAGATATGCCAGGCATGATCCAACCTTATGGCCTTCAAGATAGCCAATTCCTTTGTCTGGAGTGACCTTATTGCTGATAGTTCTGGGCAAATTCATCGCCCTTCCATACGTTTGTTCAATTGTCATCTTCATTGTAACTACCCTGATCTTCCTATTAAAATTCTTACCTCCCCATCCCCTGCCTAGCAACCTTGATTTTTCTCACCCTGATCTAATTTTTCTTTTTCCCCATTGCACTCATCATTTTTGAATGCACTATGCAATTTTTATTAAGGTTTATAGCTTTTAATTGTCTCACCCATTAAAATAAACGTTCTACAAAGCCAAGTATTTAATTTACCAGTGTAGTCTGAAGTAATATCTGCCATATAATAGACAGTAGACAATTGGTAAATTTCAGAATAAATTAATGTTGAGAGTATACTGAATTTCATAAGTCATTTCAATATTTTTTCCAAAAAATAAACTATGTAAAACATACCTTAAATTTACTTTCAAAATATTTTATAGCATATAATGAACAAAATAAGACAAAATAAGACCAAAAAAACCCAAAATAAGCAAAAGCCTTAAAGAAACAATCATATGAATAACCATTTCAAACCTACTTAAAAATTGCATAATACCACACTCCTAGATCCTCTCTGAATGCTCTAAGATAACCCTTCAAAAGAAATACATATTTTAAAATAACAGATTTTTTGGCAAATAATTTAACAAAATAAAACTTTCATTCATCTATGTAGATCATAATAAATGTTTTTAATAAGCATGAAATTATAACTCTGAAGTGTGCTAAAATAAAACCACCTGCTAAGGGTGAGAGAACAAAAATAAACATCATTTTTCCAAATAAGAGGAATTTATTACCTTTGAATCAAAGCATGTGGATTTGTTAAAAGTGGCAATAAAGGAATATGGAAACACAATCCATAGAAAGTCATATTTTAGATTTCTAAAAGACTTCAAAGTGAAGAGAATATAGTTTTTAAATGCTACATAATGCTACATAATGACAAGATGACAGGGTGTGACAAATAGCATTTTAAAAGCTCTACTCATAATGGAACAGAAGGTGTCATTTCCCTATAATTTTATATATGTGATTAATTTACTATATTTGGATACAACACATTACCAAACAGATGTTCATCAAAGACTAAATCATTTTTAATGGAACATAATAATTTGAACCTACATCTATTAATCATTTTTTACGATCTAACATTTATAGTCTCGCTGAAGAATTTATCAGATATTGACAAATTTAAAAAATATATATGATAAAAATTCGTGTTTGTAAAAGTAGATTTTCTTGAAATTTGCATTTAAATGAAAATATTTGCTGATATTTTTAAGACTTTAAATGTAATTTTTTATATATCTGACCTATCAGATGATATAAAATTTTTGGACAAAATATGACTTATTTTTTTGATCTTGCTGAAGGTATTAATTAAGATCAACTGCTGGAATTATTTGTATTGTAATATCTGAGTTAATAAACATGAATAACTGGTATAAAATATGTTTTTTTAAATTTTATTTATTTACTTGACAGAGATCACAGGAAGGCAGAGGGGCAGGCAGAGAGAGAGTAATGGAAGCAGGCTCCCTGCTGAGCAAAGAGCCCACTGTGGGACTCAATCCCAGGAACCTGGAATCATAACAAAGAAATGATGATAAATTCCTTAAAAGACTCAAAGTTGCTCTTGACTGGTATGTTTCAAGCTCTATTCCTGGTTTGCGGACAGTTTTTAACAGGCCTGTCACTGTAGAAATCAGCTGGATGTTTAGAGGCTATCAGAACTGTGCAAAACCTTGAAGGGGTAAAGATTGAAAATCCTTTAGAGAGATTAGGTCCTTAAGACATTATTCATCCACACATTTTCCTCCAAACCATTAAGGCTGATGGATGAGGGGCACCTGAGGGGCTCTCTCATCATGTGGGTGGTGGGTTAACCCTCTGCCTTCATCTCAAGTCATGGTCTCTGGGTCCTGGGATCCAGCCAAACATCGGGCTCTGCTCAAAAGGAAGCCTGATTCCCTCCCTGCTTGCCTGCCTCTCTGCTTACCTGTAATCTCCCTCTCTCTCTCTCTCTCAGTGTCCAATAAATCTTAAATAAATCTTAAAAAAAAGGCTGATGGATGCGAAATTATGAAAACTGCTCCCTCCAAATGATGCTTCTTCCTAAGGTTTTAAGAATTTAAAATTGTAAGAATTTAAAATTGAAACTTGATCCCTCCAAATGATGCTTCTTCCTAAGGTTTTAAGAATTTAAAATTGTAAGAATTTAAAATTGAAACTTGATCGTAGGATTTACCTTATAGAATACCATCAAGTGATGGCAGTTATTATTAGTTCTGAAGTATTTGTGATTCTGTTTTTTTGGCCTCATTGTAAATTTATTTTTAATAAATCATTATTTAATATATAATAATGTATATAATATACTATATATAACCTATATAATGTATATAATAAATACATTCATTCATTTTTATTTATTTATTTATTATTATTATGTATTTATTTATTAACTCAAAGACAAGAAAATGAATGACATTATTGAGAAATTGGCAAGGACCGGAACAGACAACTCACTGAAGAAGATATTGAGATGGCAATAATGATATGAAAAGATGCTGTGATGATCCACAGCATGTCTAATTAAGGAATTGTAAATTAAAAGAACAATGAGGGGCGCCTGGATGGCTCAGTGGGTTAAGCCGCAGCCTTTGGATCAGGTCATGATCTCAGGGTCCTGGGATCGAGTTCCACGTTGGGCTCTCTGCTCAGCAGGAGCCTGCTTCCCTTTCTCTCTCTCTCTGACTGCCTCTCTGTCTTCTTGTGATCTCTCTCTGTCAAATAAATAAATAAAATCTTTTTAAAAAATAAATAAATAAATAAGACAATGATATATCACTACACATCTATTAGAATGGCTACAATCCAAAATACTGACAACATAAAATGCTTTTGACGATGAGGAACAAGAGAAACTCTCATTCATTCTGGTGAGAACACCAAAATGGTGCTACCACTTTGGAAGACAGTTGGGCAGTTTCTTACAAAACTAAACATATTCTTACCATATGATCCAGCAATCGTGCTCCTTGGCACTCACCCAAAAGAGCGACAACTTTGTGTACACAGAATCCTGCATATAAACCTGTGTTTGTAACAGCTTT
>NW_028133420.1:0-6764 GCF_964662115.1 Mustela nivalis
GCCCCTAGTCATCCCTCAAGTGAACAAAGGGATGGATGTCATGCAGCATCCACCTTCCAGCCAGTACTATTCATGCCACCTTTCTGGAAAACTTGTAGTGAGGCCCTTGGAAAGGTTGGGGGGTGGGGCGCACCTGTAGTCACTCCTGTGGCACATAGGGATATTACCTGCTTGGGGTGAGTCACCTTGAAGAAAAAAAGGGTTTGCCCCCTGTCAAGAGTGCTCCGAAATGACTAGAAGGGCATGAGGACTGCAACTGGTGAAAGCCTGTTTGAAAAACTTCTTTAGGGCTGAAAGGGGTAGAATGTCCTGAGCATTGCCTTTTCGTGAATAGGCTATGTCATTTCCTTGCTTGAGGGAAGAAAAGAAATCATCCCGTATTTTCCACATTGAAAATCAAGGAAACACAGAACCTTGGATTGTATTTTGTTGTTGTTGTGGAAAGTCAGTAAGCCACCGTACAGTTCCTCATCAGCTTCCGAGGTAGTGCCCAGCTGTTCATCAGTTGCGTTTCACCCCCAGTGCTCATCCCATCGCATGCCCTCCTTTATGCTCCTGCCCGAATTGTCCCATACCCGCACCCACCTCCCCTCCAGCAACCCTCTGCTTGTTTCTTTGCTTTTTTTTTTAATTTAATTTTTCTTTATTTTCAGGATAACAGTATTCATTATTTTTGCACCACCCCCAGTGCTCCGTGCAATCCGTGCCCTCTATAATACCCACCACCTGGTACCCCGACCTCCCACGCCCCCGCCCCTTCAAAACCCTCAGATTGTTTTCCAGAGTCTATAGTCTCTCAAGGTTCACCTCCCCTTCCAGTTTTCCCTAACTCCCTTCTCCTCTCTAACTCCCCATGTGCTCCCTGCTATTTGTTAGGCTCCTCTGCTTGTTTCTTAGAGAAGAGCCTCGCATCGTTTTTCTCCCTCTCTGGTGGCTTCCCATTCAGTTTTTGCTCCCTTCCCCTGTGATTATCAAATGGCTTCATGCATAGGTGGAACTTAAGACCCAGGGCAGGAGATCCCAGTGGGCTTTCTTTCAGTGAGGTTATTGTGTACCTTTCCATGTTTGGCCACATTTCGCTTTTCCTGGGAACTGACCCATTCCAGTGATATGTGTCCATTGTGTGTGGGGGGACGGGGGTTCTTCATTCTTGCTCAGGGAGTTGGGATCCTGATGCTGGTGTCAGGAGAACCTCCTCTGTGTTCCTGTTCCACTGGTGCCCTTTGGGGCCTCCCTTTCCTTCTCTGGAAGACGATGAGAGATCCAGTTGTGCAATGTTTTCCAGAAGGCCCTTTAGCTCAGTCTTCCAGGGGCTAGAAATAGCCAGCTTTGGTTTAGTCCACCAAACACGGGGTAGCAATATTCCCTTCAACTACTCCATGAGGACACACAACCAAGGAGAATGGAAATACCAGAGGAGCGTAGCTCCAAGGGGACGTCGGTGAAATGCTTTTACGACAGCCAATATCCTAGGAAGGTGTGTGTTTTCTGTGATCACAGAGGTGGGCACTGGCCTTTCCATATCAACAGATGTCACTTTTGTCTTTGGGCTCTTTCACTGATCTTTAAGGTGCATTCACGTACAGCCTGAGGAGACCTGATTGGGAAACTCTCAGAGCGTAATCTCATTTTGGTCTCCTAATACCCACCTTTCAAAGACAATTTTGAAAATACAGTCTAATGGACGTACAGTATTTTCGTCGTTTCAGTTGAAGAGTAGGGATTCAGGAATTCTGTATGTGACTCGGTGCTCAGCACAGTAAGTGTCTTCTTAATCCCCACCCCCTCTTCCACCCATCCGCCCACCTGGTTCCCAACAGTATGTTCCCTATATTTGAGCCGGTGTTTTTGATTGCCTCTGTTTCCTGATTCCCTTTATTCTTTTCTGTTTCTGAAAAGTCACACATGAATCAAAGCCCATGTTAACAAAACACCCACGGTTCGGTCCACAGTGGCTCCCAGGGTTCCCCATCCCTGCTCTGTACCTGCCTGTCTCTCCTCTGAGCGGTTGCTGAAAGGTTTCTGACCAAGGGAACATAGGGCAAGAGATGGTCTTTGACAGCTTCAAGCTTTCATGACCAAACCCGTTGTCACTTCCCTGGGACTCTCTTGTGTTCCATCGCTTTCTGCCCAGTATCCCGGAACTTCGCAAGCCAGCACTGGTGTTTCGAATGGCCTTGCACAGAGGCCACAGTGGAAGCAGCGTAGGAGTGCCCAGGCTACTAGGGAGAAAGGGACTCAAGCTCAGGATTTCGCTTCCACTGAACAAACTGTCTTTCCTGCCATCCTGCCTCCCTATACTCTGGAGGAGAAGAGGAGGAGAGGCCTGTGGGGGTGGACCAAGCCCTGCCTGGCTGTTGATCTTCCTGACAATCAAACACCTCTTTGTGGCTGCCAGACGGTTGCGCATCGATCTCTTCCTGGTGGTGAAAGAGAGGACGTTTTGTCCACTGGTCCGCTGGCAAGTTGTCTCTCCGTGTGCTCCGGGGACAGGTGGCCGGGGCATTAGCTGCGAGCATGCTGGAAGTGCAGAGTGTCAGGTCCCTCCCAGGGGTACTCAGTCGGAATCTGCCCTTTGCCGAGAAACCCTGGGCATCAGAGCCTGAGAGGGTCGTCCCCCCAAAAGCACTGTGGAATGTTCCACAGAGGGAGCGCTAATGGGCCACCTTGATCCACCAGTGGGGAAGGGGTGGTTGTTTCCTGGGCCCTTTGGGCCATTTCTCTCTGCCGAGAACCCCCTGAAGGGTTGATTCCCCAGTGGCCCTGGTGGGGATGGTCCTGGGAGAAAGGAAAGAACACCCCCCAGGCTGGGACTTAGAGTCGAGATGGAAGCTAAGCCTGCACCCAACAGCAGGAGCTCCAACTCGCCCAGGCTGAGCGACTGCTCAGGAGCTCTGTGTTGTGCTTTGGCTAGGTCCTTATGTGTCAGCTGATGGTATTGGGGATTTTTCTTGTGGTGCTGGATCCTGTCTTCTTAGATTCCCTGGCGCTGTATCTGCAAGGTTGGGGACCCTTGGCGTGTCCTTTTGCTTCCATGTAATTTTGGACATCCTCTTTGGATTCCGGGTTGACCCAGTGCTGGTTGGGTAGCATGTAATTGAACTTCCATGGATTCGTGGTCTCTCCAGGGTTGCTCTTAGGGTTCATTTGGCGTTCCGTAGCATCGTGCTGAGAAAAGATGCGTGGGATGATATCCATCTTTTGGAGTTTGTTGAGACTTGGGTTGTGCCCTAACGTGTGATCTACTCTGGAGAATGTTCCATGTGCACTGGAAATCCAGCACTGCGGATGCTGCGGTTTCAGGGTGGAAGGTTCTGCATCTACGTGTTGAAACGGGTGCATCCCTCAAAGCCATAGATTCCCTGTTGATTGTCAGTTTGGATCCTGTGTCCATTAGCAGATGTGGGGTGTTAGAGTCCCCCACTGCATGGTACGGCTGTCAAAGGTGACTTTATGTTTGTTATGCACTGTTGGATGCCTTTGGGTGCTCCCATGGTGCGTGTCTACATATTTCGAGATGTTCTCTCCTATTACATGGCCTCCCTTGCGAGGAAGTAGTGTCCTTCTCTGTGGCTTCGTACCTCCCCCCTTTGGTTCAGAGTCTGTTGTGTCTGGAGAGAAGGATTCCTACCCTTGCTTCGTTTCGCATCCATTTGCATGATAGACGCTTCTCCCCTGCTCACATTCCATGTGTGTGTTGGTCTACCGCGTCAGGCGAGTTCCCCATTTCAGACAAGTGAGTGGAACATGGGTGTGTCACCTGGTGGATGATGGAGACCAGGGACTTCAGAACCACCTGGACCTGACAGTGCCCTTGGCCAGCCAGGAGAGTGTGGGGTTTCTCTGGTCAAGGATCTGAACCTTTATCCTGGCAAGGGAGAACCAATCTCTGCTCCATCAGGCCCCAGCCAGGGAGCAGTGGCTACCATGGACCTGACCAAGAGGGTCAGGGGCCTGAAGGGCCCCACGGCCTTGCCAAGAACTGCGTAAGGAAATGCAGGATGGCTGGACATCCTAGCTCCTAGGTCAGCATAGACGTGAATAGAGCCAGAGACACCTCCCAGTTTCTTTCGTTTTTCTCCAGCCTCACCCAAAAGAAGCAGGGAAAAGGAATCCAGAGATCCTGGATAAGGATCCCAGGGGGATTCCAGTCTTGGTAAAGGGTGAACCTGGAGAGCCTCTAGGGAAACTGAGGACGGGACGTCCTGCCTGCCCTTCTTCCATTTACAAAATATCTTCCTCAGATTTTGGAGCTTCCACAGGCAGGGTTGAATCTCTTTGCATGTGTTTTCCCTACATCGTGCTGATGCAATTCAGGAGACTGAACTCGACAACCGCCAGTCCCAAATACTGGGTCCAAACCCGCACAAACACACGCACACGTAGCATATCCCCAAGGAAGCAAGACATCGTCCTCCTTGCTTTAGAGGGTAGAGTAGCAGCCCCTCTCCTGGGCAGCACATAGTTCTGGGGAGGGGAAGGAACTCTCCAGGACTCGCCTGGTCAGGGTTTGTTGCCTTCCTGGGGAAGGACCTGCAACGTCTCCATCTCAGGGGTCCTGAGGGCTGTGTCTGCTGTTTGCCCAGATGCCTGACACAGAAATGAACCTGTCCTCTGAGGAAACGGCATTGGGAGGTGCCACCAGTAATGAGTAGTGCCACCAGAAGTGAGGAGGGCTGGCTCCTCTCCTTTCTGCCCCATTGAATAGCTGCTGACTCTGTAAGATTTCTGGGTTCAGGAATGAAGAAGAGAGTCTGTACACGTTGTACATTACCGTAGGAAATAAAAGAACCAAACGCACACGTGGGCAGGTAGAGGAGAAAATAAAAACCTTTATTATTATTATTATTATTTGGGTAAGAAAACTTTAATCCCAAGGGTTCTCATTCCTTTTTGTTGTTGTGGTGGTGGTGGTTGTGGTTAAATAACAACCCTTTAATTATATTCAATATTGCCCCTTCCAGAACAAGTAATTCTGTAGGGGAGAGGAAGGGGTGTTGAGCAGCGGATGGGGCTCGTGCACCACAAGTAGCCCAGGGGCCGAGGGGCAATCCTTGGCTCAGCCAGTGTGCACGGGTTCAGGTCTGATGGTGGCTGTAGCCAGTGGTCCTGGTGCTTGTGTTCTGCTGGCCAGCTAGGACCGCGGCTCCAGCTGGCATGACAGGTTGTAGCTAAGGACAGAGGGACACCTGTGAGTTGAGCAGCAGCTGGCATTCAGGAGTCCCTCCCAGGGTTTTCCCACAGCTGGCGTCTGGCTGCCCAGGGAGCCCTAGAAGGAGGATCCCAGGCGGGGCCAGCAGAAAGAGTCCACCCCAACGTCGCCTGAGCCAGCTCCTGAGTGGGCCTCACCTGTCATCCTCGCTGATCTGCTCCACAGCCCAGAACCAGGCCGTGAATGGATGCTGGGGCTCTAGGCAGTAATTCTCTGCCGCCGCCTGGAGCAGCATGATGTCCGTGAGGACTCGGTATTCCTGGGCCGGGACAGAGGCTCAGGATGCACCCTGAGCCTGGGTGGGGAAGCTATAGGGCCAGGTGAGGGCCAGGCAGCGGGACAGGGGACGGGTCCTGGGTCTTGGCACACATGACCAATGAATGAGTACAACCCTCCGAATGCCTTCTAACAAGGCAGAGAAGTTTCTGCCTGCGTGTGTTTGTGCCAGTATTTATTGTATCATTTCCTTATACTCTTTAAGTTGATTCGAGGATAGTATGGATAAAATACTGCTGTCGTCATCGTTCTTGTACAAGACGACTACTTCTACAGGGTAAAGTCCTGAAAGAACAACTGCTCTGACGTAGTGTTTCCGTGGTTTTTCTCTGATCCACTCCTTTCCCTCCTTGGCTTATTAGCTGTAACTCTTTGTTTTGTTATTTCAGCGACTGCTTCAAGCTTTATAGCCGCATACATCTGTAATTTTCCGGCTTCCCTCTAAGGGATCCCCTACCTCTTCACGTTTCTTCCCTGTCCATCTTTATGCTGTAGCCATCGGGCCGTTTACTTTTCGTGTTAGAAACCCCCAAACCCATCCTTACTACTTTGGTTTCATCTGTCTCATGTTTTTAAAGAGAGTTAAGTAATAAGAAAAGAATCTTATCTATTTTCACACGCGGTTACCAGTCTGTTGCCCTTCCGTCCCTTTGGCTAAATGCAGATTCCCATGTGGTACGTGTAACCTTTCTTGTAGTGTGGGTCTGCTGGTGATGTAGTCTGTCAACATTTCTGTGTCAGTGTCACCTTCATTTTTGAAAGCCTTTTTTGGAGGGGACATCCTCGTTGACTTTGTAGTTTGCTCCAGGGCCTTCTCACACTGCTTCCCACCAGAAAGCCCACATCATCTTCATCTTTGTGTTCTGTAGGTATCACACCTTTCTCCTCTGGCGGCTTTGCAGATTTTTTTATTCTTTTCCCATGGATTTGCGCAATATAATTAGGATGTGAATGGATATGGTTTTCTTCATGTGTCTTGCGCTCATTCATCTCGTTCGTTTGGCTCCTTGGGTTGGTGGGTTTATCATTTTTATTATGATGGAAAATTCTTCAATTCCTCAAAAATGGCTTCTTCCCCCCCATTCTTTTCAGGGACTCCAATCACTCACATCATTTTCTGTCCCTCCCGCCCCGCCCTCATCACTCATATCTTTTAAGGTTGCCCTACTGTTCACTGATAGCCCCTCCCTCACTTGCTGGAGCAGACATCGCATGTGTTTTTTACACTCACCGATATCTCCTAAAGGTCGACTGCCCTCAACCTGTTCCATTAACC
>NW_028133419.1:0-6761 GCF_964662115.1 Mustela nivalis
CGCAGCGTCGAGTATCAGTTAGGAACAAATGCCATAAACTACTTCTGTTCAGAAAGAGCAGCTCATCATCAGCTATAGAAAAACAAAGATGACAGATATTTATGAATGCATTAAGTGATTGTTCTAATATATTCCTACTATAAAAGCAATTTATTCAACTACTTAAAAGTGTGTTTTGCAACCATTTCAGTCTTCAGAGATGAAGTTCTACCTAAATTTGGTAAGTCTCCAGGAGACACTCCTGAGGTCATTTTGGCCAGTGCAGTTGATTGGTAGTTGAAGCTCTAAAGATGTTCTAGGAGAAAAATCATCCCTTTCAGTTTCAACCAAATCCTTGTCCACAACTCACTTCCCTCCAAGAACTCGCCATGTGTGGTAGGTTGAGATTAAACTGGTTCTACCTGAAGGTGCACTTACAGGGCACCTTCATGTAATAGCTTGTTAACAGGGGCCAACGAAGCTGTGCTAGGAAGACCTCACATTTAGACTTTTGCTGTCATCCTTAAGTAATGTTGCACATCATTTAAAGGAAAATGATTGAAGGTGTGTGTCATACATGTCCTTTGACTAGACAACATTGCCTCAGGTGATATTAACCTCTTCTCTTGAAACATGCAAATACCATGTTAATAGCACAGATATATTGCACTGAGTTTTTCTGCATTAGAGATGTTACTTTGTCTACCATAAAGACTTGAAATATATGATAGTTTCCAAACCATATTTTGGCATTTCTTTATTGCCAAATATGAATGATCCCAATAAATAGAAACGCCCCGAGCCCCTCTAGACCTCTAAGTAGTCCTGCTTGTGATCTAAAGCAGGCAAAGTTATTTTTATTTTTTTATTTTTTAAAGATTTTATTTATTTATTTGACAGAGAGAAACACAGCAAAAGAGGGAACACAAGCAGGAGTAGGGGAAGTGGGAGAGGGAGAAGCAGGCTTCCCGCTGAGTCCTGGGACTCAATCCCAGGACCCTGGGATCATGACCTGAGCCAAAGGCAGACGCTTAACACCTGAGCCACCCAGGCAAAGTCTGGGTGACAGTCTAAATTGACAACTTAGAATATTAGTGTATAAGGTATATTTAAGTAATTTAGCCACAAATTAATTACTTTTATTTCTTGCCAGAATCTCTTCCACAGGCAGCTTAATGAACATTGACTGTCTCCAACTTTGTTCTTTAGCTTTGTCCTTAAGCTACTTGAGTAACAGTGATGTCAGTCAGGCCATGTTATTCCACTCCTGCAGAATTGTGTTAAGATCTCTTGGCTCTTAGCTTTTGTAGGCTACTAGAGACTCATAGATATCATTTATTCCAGTCCCTACATTTTAGAAATAAAGAAATTGATGTTCAGAGATGTGAAATAACTTGCTCAGAAATCACAAAGTTAGTAAGTGGCAGAATCAATACTAAAAATTCATCTTCCTTTTCCTTTAAGTGGCATCCCGTGGGAGACGGCGGGCTGTCCGGCCCTCCGCTGTGCGTCCTCCCCCCCCCCCCCCCCCGCCACCTAATCTGTAGCTTCTGGTCTTGAACACCTGAGTGAGCGGTGATGAGTAGAAAAGTTTAGGAAGTTCTTTAAGATGTTTCACACAACCGTGTTTGTTCGCTGTGAACAGTGACTTCCAAAAGGAATCTACACTCCACACGCAGAGGGGAAGCTTTTCACTGGAGAGTTTGTGTTGGGCCAGATACTATGCAATATGGTTCTTTGATTGACTTTGAAATTAGTAAAAATTAAATAGAGCATAAGATTTAATATCACCATTGCCTCTATAATGAGATCATTCATTTTTCTTTAAAAGATTTTATTTATTTATTTGAAAGACAGGGATCATAAGTAGGCAGAGAAGCGGGCAGAGAGAGAGGGGGGAAACAGGCTCCCTGCTGAGCTGAGTGGTGCCCAACACAGGGCTCTATCCCAGGATCCTGAGTTCATGACCTAAGCTGAAGGCAGAGGCTTTAACCCATTGAGCCACCCAGGTGCCTCAAGATCATTCTAATAAAAGCAGTAGCACCCAACTATGTGGCTTTAAATATATTCTACCACATTAGACTTGGGACCCTGAGTAAGTTATTTAAATTCTCCATGACTGTTTCCTCATTCATAAAATCAGCTAAGAATAGTTTTTATCTAATAGAATTGATGTAAGGAATAAAGTAAATATTACATGAAAAGCCTTTGGAATAGTGCCAGGCATCTAGCCATTATTGATATTTTTATAGTCCAATCTAGGTTTTCTTACTGCAAGGCATGTACAATGGGAATTTTGGAGTGTGCATCTCAAATCAGTGCTGCATTTTTATGTATCTTATGTAAACTACAAAAGTAGCACTTAAAATTGGTGAGATAAAAATTAAATCTTTTTGGGTTCCAAGAGACTATCCTGCATATCATTCCCACTTGGAAACTCTGGACACCAGTGGTATATTCTCATGCCTTTTGTTGCATGTTACTGCTTGCTTCAACTTGATTTCCCAGTGTACCGTCAACCACAGAAAGTCTTTCCCAAAGCAATCATGCCTATGATAATATTGTTAACTTGAATCAAATTTAGTGGTTTAAAGTGCTGATAACCTTACAACATATATCTGCAGTAATTAAGGATTTTCTCTCCATCTGGTACCAGTGGAATTATTCTGTGGTGATTAGTCATAGGCTGTAACAAATTACATTGTATGCTTGGTAGTTAGGATTTTTTTTTTTATTGCTTAAATATGAAGGCTATAATAGTTTTTTCAGTGTCTTTGTTTTTTTCCACAATGTTTTTTTTATAGATGGAAATACATCAAAAAGTTCTCTCTCTCTCTCTCTTTTTTTTTTCATATGTTAGTTTGTCAGTGGAGGACTGTGCATATGGTCCTAGTTACCACAGGGAACCAGAGACATTCTACTGAGGTCTTGGATGTTCCGTATGTCAGAGTCCCAGATGAGCTGCAGATGACATTTAAAATGAAGGTTGTCTTTGGGTATCTTTCTACTAAGACATATCAAACACAAATTGTAGGATGATTAATGTTATAGGGGTTATTTTTCTCAGTTTTTATGTGGTTATGGAAGTTGTTGGTGTATCACCAAGATGATAAGCAATTATAAAAATTCAAATCCATTTTTATTTAAAGATTCAAGTTGAATACTCATTTTCATTTTGGAGGAAGAAAAAACACTCTCCATTTAATAATGATACAGTAAGTATGAATGTATTACTGGGATTGTTAGGAAGTTTATTTTACGACTTGTCTTGGCAACAATTTTAAAAAGCAATTATTCCATAGTATTTTAGAAATATCCTATACTAGGATTATCCTACAGTTTACCTGTATTATTTTATAAATAATATTCTACCTCATGTTTCTTTAAGATAAACATCTTTATCTCCAGTTAACTAAGATTAATCCAAAATCAATATGGGGGGTGGAATTCTGTGGAGTTTACAAAGACTGTAGAGACATAGTACACAACCTCAAATAGAGTAAAAAGGATATACAGAGATAAAATGCTTAGCAATACAAATAGACTCTAAATGCGTATACATAATTATACATAGTGATGATTATCAAAGTGCAGAAAGCAAAAGGTGGTTTGTTCAAAGACAGAGAACTGAGAATGTAGTTGACTGAAACATTTGAGTACAGCTATGATTAAATTAGAATGACTTCATGACTGAAGAGGATTTTAAGTAAGTATATTTAAGCTTGAGAGAAGAAGAAGAAACAAATATCTCTACTGTCAGAGAGTTCATGTACCCGAGCTTGGCCCAGGACTTAAATTTGTGCAGGCCTCATGTGTTGGGTATTATTTGGTGTCAGTCTTGTACAGGAAGGCAGCAGTAGGCTCCTTCACAGATGTTGAAATTAGCCTGAAACTATATTCTCCATTTAGTTATCTAAGGCACTATATTACCAAAAAAATCATGGTGTTTGCTAAGCATTCATAATCATAAATGGTGATCTAACTTTTTTGGAGAAGATCAATGAAGCCTTGGTGTCATGTCAGGGGTAGTTTATGTTTTTATACATCTGCTTGGCTAGAGTATGGCATGGAGTTGTTCCATCAAATATACATCTAGATGTTTCTGTGAAGGCACAGTTTTAGATTGATTAATATTTAAACCAGTAGACTTTGAACAAAACAGATTATTCTCCATGATACGGATGGGTCTCATCCAATAAGTTGAAGGCTTTAAGAGAAAAGATAGATCCCATGAGGAAGGAAGAATTCTACGTCCATATACTGTCTTTACACTTGAGGCTGCAACATCAGCTCTGCCCTGGGTCTCAAGCCTTGCCAGCCTCCACAACTGCTTGAACCAATTTCTTCAACAAAACCAATCACACTTTCTTTCTTTTTCTGTATATATACCCCACTGGTTCTGCTTCTCTGAACTCTGACGAACGTAGCATATAAACATTTGCTATTACTTATGGTGACTGGTCTTTCCTCAAAAGCACAGGAAGATTTTATCTTTCAGTGAACATACTACCTCCATCTATTCAAGAAAAAATGTAAAAAATGCAATCACACAGTGACCTCTAAAAGTATATATGTCTTAGTTATAATTTGGTATTTATTTGTAGCATGTTCCATAAAAGTGTATTCTTGGCAATTTAAGAAAATTGGTATTGTCTACTTGTGCTTTTACTACTTTTTTTTCTCATTTTTTAAAATTTATTTTTTATTTATTTTCAGCATAACAGTATTCGTTATTTTTGCACCACACCCAGTGCTCCATGCAATCCATGCCCTCTATAATAACCACCACCTGGTTCTCCGACCTCCGACCCCCCGCCCCTTCAAAACCCTCAGATTGTTTTTCAGAGTCCATAGTCTCTCATGGTTCACCTCCCCTTCCAATTTCCCCCAACTCCCTTCTCCTCTCTAACTCCCCATGTCCTCCATGCTATTTGTTATGCTCCACAAATAAGTGAAACCATATGATAATTGACTCTCTCTGCTTGACTTATTTCACTCAGCATAATCTCTTCCAGTCCCGTCCATGTTGCTACAAAAGTTGGGTATTCGTCCTTTCTGCTTAATACTCCATAGTGCATATGGACCACATCTTCCTTACCCATTCGTCCATTGAAGGGCTTCTTGGTTCTTTCCACAGTTTGGTGGCCGTGGCCATTGCTGCTATAAACATTAGGGTACAGATGGCCCTTCTTTTCATGACATCTGTATCTTTGGGGTAAATACCCAGTAGTGCAATTGCAGAGTCATAGGGAAGCTCTATTTTTAATTTCTTGAGGAATCTCCACACTGTTCTCCAAAGTGGCTGCACCAACTTGCATTCCCACCAACAGTGGAAGAGGGTTCCCCTTTCTCCACATCCCCTCCAACACATGTTGTTTCCTGTCTTGCTAATTTTGGCCATTCTAACTGATCTAAGTTGATATCTCAATATGGTTTTAATTTGAATCTCCCTGAGGGCTAGTGATGATAAGCATATTTTCATGTGTCTGATAGCCATTTGTATGTCTTCATTGGAGAAGTGTCTGTTCATACCTTCTGCCCATTTTTTGATATGATTGCCTGTTTTGAGTGTGTTGAGGAGTTCTTTTTAGATCATGGGTATCAACCATTTGTCTGTACTGTCATTTGCAAATATCTTCTCCTATTCTGTGGGTTGCCTCTTTGTTTTGTTGACTGTTTCCTTTGCTGTGCAGAAGCTTTTGATTTTGCTTTTACTACTTTTTAACTTAAGTCACATAGAGTAGAAGCATTATGTAGTCACATTTTATTTAATTGTATATGGAATTATAGTTATATTTTTTCTTCCTTCCCTTTTTCCTTCCTTCTCTCTCCTCTTCTCTCTCCTTCTTTCCTTCCTTCCTCCCGTCCTTCCCTCCCTTCATCAGATCTGTAGTAATATTCCGAGGTCCAGTTATCATTTTTTTAAATATATGAACATTTTTATTTGCCATTAATAGAATACAACATATTCTATCACAACTTAATTTCCTGATTTTAGGTCTCATTTAAGAAATAATTTATTGGAAAAGTATGGAATCATAGATGATCAAGTTTCAAAAATTTATTCTATTTATAGTATATAAGTCCCTTGATTTGTTACTTTGAACTTTGTCCTCAAATTTACTATGTTGAACCATATGAAATTGCTGATGCTTAACCATTTATTATCTATAATTTTTTATTACAAAAAGCGGGTTTTTTTGAGGTAAAAAATTAATGGCAATTTAAAAATTCCAGATATTCTGTTTTGGGATAGTTATTTATTTATTTTTCTTTACTAATTATTGTCTTCCTCAACTTAAGTCACATTATTAGTCCATGCACAAAAAGAAAGTTTTACAGAAGGATAAATAGGGTGGGAGTGAAATAAGAAAAAGATGATGATTTTCTTACGATGTAATACAGTATAAATTTCCTTTTGGGGTCAGATAGGGCTGTGGCTTTGAATATATGTGGGTGCACTATAATATTTGTGTTAAAATAATGCCCTGAATTTTGCTGTACTAAAAGTCATCATGTGACATGTGGTTCAATGAGGGTCAAGTCCCTCAAGTACATGATGTGCTGTGTGAAGTTTGAAACCAGTAATCTTAATGGTACATAAAATGGTAGGATTGAAATGTGGTCTGGACAAGATGCCACAAGATGAAATACCAGAGGGAAAGATGTTACCACAGTGCTGTTTGCCTTGTAATCATCCCTATATTTATTTACTTTAGTTTTTTGTTTTATTTTGTTTGTTTGTTTGTTTTTAAACTCAAGTATAGCCTAAATATTTGAGT
>NW_028133418.1:0-6665 GCF_964662115.1 Mustela nivalis
GGAAACTTGCACGTTGGAGCTGTGTCAAAGCCTCTGTTTAGGAGAACACTTCAGGGCCCCAGTGCCACCGCTTTATTCCAAGGTCTCCATCGACACAAAAGCACATTAGGACCCATCCATAGGAGAGTCCATTTCAACTCAGCCTCCTCGGTTGCTCCCCCAGATCCAGCAGATCTAACCTGTCTTGTTTCTAGGAGACAATTGGAATGCGAGGTGGGCTACCCAGCCATGCATCCTTAGAACCCTGCTCAGAATCATTGGCCTGGAGCCAAACAACAGGTCTCAATTGTCCTGCAGAAGACACTTTGCAGTTTGGAGCTTCTCACAAATCCCATCGTGGGAAAACCCCTTTGGCCTCGTGATGCCACCCTTCGTGAAAGGTCCATCAGGGACAGAAACACCAACTTGAGCGATCGTCTGATCTGCGCCGTGACTTCAGATGCACGAGATCTCAATTCAGGTCTGTAGATTGTGCCATCGCTGATACAAAATCCAGAGACAAAAACCTGAGCAAGCGCCTCAGACTCGCACTTTCTTCATAACCTGAAGAGTTCTTCTCATGGTTTGTAGATCGGGCCTGCCATACCTACGTCCCCAAACCTAAGCTGAGTTTGTGTTTTCAGACTTCTGTCCTCAAAGTCCAGGGCCACACACCCTCCAGGCTGGGGCCCCTGGAGCCACACATTAGGACTGAGCCTACCAATCCATGGGAATTCTGCCCATTCTATTGTCCAAAATCGTACAAATTAGGAGAAACCTCCAAAGTCCCTGAGGCCATCCCAATCGTGTAGGTCGCCCGGAACAAACAAGGGCTGTCTGACACCAGCTGATAATCTACCTCCACTCATACCATAAATGGATGTCCCCAGAGGAGAAGATTGAACCAGACAGGACCCTAGGCCATAATAGGATCCATTGCCTTGGTTTACAGGCATGTCTCCTCAAAAGCCTGATTCCAATACGAGCATAGGGGTTTTGCTGAGGCACCCAGCAGAACTCATCTCGTCTCCACAAGGAAACCTGTGCATGGGAGCCATGTCCAAAGCATAGGAGAGTACTTCAGGGTCCCGGTGCCACCGCCCCATTCCAAGGCCCTCATGGACACAAAAACACATTAGGACCCATCCTCAGGAAAGTCCATTTCAACTCAGCCACCCCGGTTGCTCCCGCAGAACCATCAGATCTAAACTGTCTTGTTGCTAGGAGACAATTGGAATGCGAGGCTGGCCTCCCAGGCATCCATCCTCGAACGGTGCTCTGGAGTCATTCCATATGGAATGTCCTGAAGCTGTCCAACAGGTCTCAATTGTCCCGCAGAAGGAATCTTTGTAGGGGGCATCCCACAACTCCCAACGTGGGAAAACCTCAATGGCCTCAAGATTCCGCTCCCTTCATGAAGCGGCCGTCATGCACGGAAACTCCAACCTGAGCCAACGTCTGATCCTCGCCCTGACTTCAGATGCATGAGTATTGGTTCAGATCTGCAGGGGGTACCTGCCGTGCCCTCGCCCTGAAACCCAAGTCTAGCTTGTCTTCTCAGACTTCCGTCCTTACACTCCTGACCCCGAAGCCCTCAAGTTTGGCAATTCCGGACCCACAATGCAGCACTCTGCCTGCCCTCTAGAAAAAAATTATTGCCTCATGAGCTGCCCAGGCACCTTCAATGAGGATAAACCTCCACAGCACTCGACTTCACCCAAATTATACAGTCTAACCTGGGCACTAATGCACTGTCGGACACAACCTGAGCCCGGACCTCTTGACCAACACCCGGAAAGCAGACCGCACACTGAGCACATAAGACCGGCCATGGCCTTAGGTCATCATCTTTTCCCTACCTCAGTTTTCAGGCCTCAGAACAGAGACTTT
The DNA here is from genome assembly GCF_964662115.1 of Mustela nivalis. Classification (NCBI taxonomy): domain Eukaryota; kingdom Metazoa; phylum Chordata; class Mammalia; order Carnivora; family Mustelidae; genus Mustela; species Mustela nivalis. Next base: position 1,870 of record NW_028133418.1, read on the forward strand.
ATCTCCAATCACTGCCCAGGGGTGAGTGTGATGCAGAAATCAGAACACCCCCTTACCCATGGTAAGAAACCTTGTGGTTGGCACGTTGTCCAACGTTCAGTGTAGGAGAAACCAGCATTCACCCTGAGGCCCCGCCCATTCTTGAGTGCGACAAGGGCATAAACACGCATTGTGACTCTCAACATGAGTCCTGTCCTCTAGTAAGTCCTCTCAGTGACTGGACCATTAGATGTCATAATGGGCTTGATATGTCCCTAGGCCTCAATTTTTAACCAGATTTCTGATTGTCCAATCACCACCCCCCCAGGGCTCTACTCTGGAATCCCTCATTTGGTGGGACACCTGAGGTTAAAAAGAAAACAACATCAAAAAAAAAAAAAAAACGGACTTCTTCCATCCCACAGAGTGACCCCAAAAGCTTTGGACTGGGCCAAACCACCAGGGAGTAAGACTCGTCCATTTCCCATGAAGTCACCCAGAAATTTCACGACCATGAGTGACACGATATCCAGAGACAAAAACTTGAGCAAGAGCCTCACACTCGCACTTTTCTCAAATCCCGAAAATTCTCCTCATGGTCTGTAGATAAGTCCTGCCAACCTATGACCTGAAACATAAGCCAAGTTTGTGTTTTCAGACAACTGTCCAAACAGCCCTGGCCTACACAACCTACAGGCTCAGGCCCCTGGAGCCAAACCTGAGGACTGTACTTGCCCTCTCCAAGGGAATTGTGTGTGCCCATTCCAATGGCCACATCCCTTCTAAAAGGATAAACCTCCAAAGTCCCTGATCCATGTCATTAGTGGTGGCTTCCCAGGTAAAACAGGGGCAATCTGAGCCCATCTGAGCACCTACCTGTACTCAGACCCATAGACAGATGTCCCCAGAGGTAAAAAGGAAAGAACAGGCCCCTAGGCACTAATCATATCCATTGCTTTAGTTTCCAGGCATCTCTCCTCAGAGGCCTGGATTTCAAAACCAGCATATGGCTGTTTCTTGACTCACCCATCACAAAACATCTCATCTACCCATGGGAAACTTGCACGTTGGAGCTGTGCCAAAGCCTCTGTTTAGGAGAACACTTCAGGGCCCCAGTGCCACCGCTTTATTCCAAGGTCTCCATCGACACAAAAGCACATTAGGACCCATCCATAGGAGAGTCCATTTCAACTCAGCCTCCTCGGTTGCTCCCCCAGATCCAGCAGATCTAACCTGTCTTGTTTCTAGGAGACAATTGGAATGCGAGGTGGGCTACCCAGCCATGCATCCTTAGAACCCTGCTCAGAATCATTGGCCTGGAGCCAAACAACAGGTCTCAATTGTCCTGCAGAAGACACTTTGCAGTTTGGAGCTTCTCACAAATCCCATCGTGGGAAAACCCCTTTGGCCTCGTGATGCCACCCTTCGTGAAAGGTCCATCAGGGACAGAAACACCAACTTGAGCGATCGTCTGATCTGCGCCGTGACTTCAGATGCACGAGATCTCAATTCAGGTCTGTAGATTGTGCCATCGCTGATACAAAATCCAGAGACAAAAACCTGAGCAAGCGCCTCAGACTCGCACTTTCTTCATAACCTGAAGAGTTCTTCTCATGGTTTGTAGATCGGGCCTGCCATACCTACGTCCCCAAACCTAAGCTGAGTTTGTGTTTTCAGACTTCTGTCCTCAAAGTCCAGGGCCACACACCCTCCAGGCTGGGGCCCCTGGAGCCACACATTAGGACTGAGCCTACCAATCCATGGGAATTCTGCCCATTCTATTGTCCAAAATCGTACAAATTAGGAGAAACCTCCAAAGTCCCTGAGGCCATCCCAATCGTGTAGGTCGCCCGGAACAAACAAGGGCTGTCTGACACCAGCTGATAATCTACCTCCACTCATACCATAAATGGATGTCCCCAGAGGAGAAGATTGAACCAGACAGGACCCTAGGCCATAATAGGATCCATTGCCTTGGTTTACAGGCATGTCTCCTCAAAAGCCTGATTCCAATACGAGCATAGGGGTTTTGCTGAGGCACCCAGCAGAACTCATCTCGTCTCCACAAGGAAACCTGTGCATGGGAGCCATGTCCAAAGCATAGGAGAGTACTTCAGGGTCCCGGTGCCACCGCCCCATTCCAAGGCCCTCATGGACACAAAAACACATTAGGACCCATCCTCAGGAAAGTCCATTTCAACTCAGCCACCCCGGTTGCTCCCGCAGAACCATCAGATCTAAACTGTCTTGTTGCTAGGAGACAATTGGAATGCGAGGCTGGCCTCCCAGGCATCCATCCTCGAACGGTGCTCTGGAGTCATTCCATATGGAATGTCCTGAAGCTGTCCAACAGGTCTCAATTGTCCCGCAGAAGGAATCTTTGTAGGGGGCATCCCACAACTCCCAACGTGGGAAAACCTCAATGGCCTCGAGATTCCGCTCCCTTCATGAAGCGGCCGTCATGCACGGAAACTCCAACCTGAGCCAACGTCTGATCCTCGCCCTGACTTCAGATGCATGAGTATTGGTTCAGATCTGCAGGGGGTACCTGCCGTGCCCTCGCCCTGAAACCCAAGTCTAGCTTGTCTTCTCAGACTTCCGTCCTTACACTCCTGACCCCGAAGCCCTCAAGTTTGGCAATTCCGGACCCACAATGCAGCACTCTGCCTGCCCTCTAGAAAAAAATTATTGCCTCATGAGCTGCCCAGGCACCTTCAATGAGGATAAACCTCCACAGCACTCGACTTCACCCAAATTATACAGTCTAACCTGGGCACTAATGCACTGTCGGACACAACCTGAGCCCGGACCTCTTGACCAACACCCGGAAAGCAGACCGCACACTGAGCACATAAGACCGGCCATGGCCTTAGGTCATCATCTTTTCCCTACCTCAGTTTTCAGGCCTCAGAACAGAGACTTTATCTCCAATCACTGCCCAGGGGTGAGTGTGATGCAGAAATCAGAACACCCCCTTACCCATGGTAAGAAACCTTGTGGTTGGCACGTTGTCCAACGTTCAGTGTAGGAGAAACCAGCATTCACCCTGAGGCCCCGCCCATTCTTGAGTGCGACAAGGGCATAAACACGCATTGTGACTCTCAACATGAGTCCTGTCCTCTAGTAAGTCCTCTCAGTGACTGGACCATTAGATGTCATAATGGGCTTGATATGTCCCTAGGCCTCAATTTTTAACCAGATTTCTGATTGTCCAATCACCACCCCCCCAGGGCTCTACTCTGGAATCCATCATTTGGTGGGACACCTGAGGTTAAAAAGAAAACAACATCAAAAAAAAAAAACGGACTTCTTCCATCCCACAGAGTGACCCCAAAAGCTTTGGACTGGGCCAAACCACCAGGGAGTAAGACTCGTCCATTTCCCATGAAGTCACCCAGAAATTTCACGACCATGAGTGACACGATATCCAGAGACAAAAACTTGAGCAAGAGCCTCACACTCGCACTTTTCTCAAATCCCGAAAATTCTCCTCATGGTCTGTAGATAAGTCCTGCCAACCTATGACCTGAAACATAAGCCAAGTTTGTGTTTTCAGACAACTGTCCAAACAGCCCTGGCCTACACAACCTACAGGCTCAGGCCCCTGGAGCCAAACCTGAGGACTGTACTTGCCCTCTCCAAGGGAATTGTGTGTGCCCATTCCAATGGCCACATCCCTTCTAAAAGGATAAACCTCCAAAGTCCCTGATCCATGTCATTAGTGGTGGCTTCCCAGGTAAAACAGGGGCAATCTGAGCCCATCTGAGCACCTACCTGTACTCAGACCCATAGACAGATGTCCCCAGAGGTAAAAAGGAAAGAACAGGCCCCTAGGCACTAATCATATCCATTGCTTTAGTTTCCAGGCATCTCTCCTCAGAGGCCTGGATTTCAAAACCAGCATATGGCTGTTTCTTGACTCACCCATCACAAAACATCTCATCTACCCATGGGAAACTTGCACGTTGGAGCTGTGTCAAAGCCTCTGTTTAGGAGAACACTTCAGGGCCCCAGTGCCACCGCTTTATTCCAAGGTCTCCATCGACACAAAAGCACATTAGGACCCATCCATAGGAGAGTCCATTTCAACTCAGCCTCCTCGGTTGCTCCCCCAGATCCAGCAGATCTAACCTGTCTTGTTTCTAGGAGACAATTGGAATGCGAGGTGGGCTACCCAGCCATGCATCCTTAGAACCCTGCTCAGAATCATTGGCCTGGAGCCAAACAACAGGTCTCAATTGTCCTGCAGAAGACACTTTGCAGTTTGGAGCTTCTCACAAATCCCATCGTGGGAAAACCCCTTTGGCCTCGTGATGCCACCCTTCGTGAAAGGTCCATCAGGGACAGAAACACCAACTTGAGCGATCGTCTGATCTGCGCCGTGACTTCAGATGCACGAGATCTCAATTCAGGTCTGTAGATTGTGCCATCGCTGATACAAAATCCAGAGACAAAAACCTGAGCAAGCGCCTCAGACTCGCACTTTCTTCATAACCTGAAGAGTTCTTCTCATGGTTTGTAGATCGGGCCTGCCATACCTACGTCCCCAAACCTAAGCTGAGTTTGTGTTTTCAGACTTCTGTCCTCAAAGTCCAGGGCCACACACCCTCCAGGCTGGGGCCCCTGGAGCCACACATTAGGACTGAGCCTACCAATCCATGGGAATTCTGCCCATTCTATTGTCCAAAATCGTACAAATTAGGAGAAACCTCCAAAGTCCCTGAGGCCATCCCAATCGTGTAGGTCGCCCGGAACAAACAAGGGCTGTCTGACACCAGCTGATAATCTACCTCCACTCATACCATAAATGGATGTCC
>NW_028133417.1:0-6626 GCF_964662115.1 Mustela nivalis
CCCCCGGGGCGCATGCGCATCGCTGTGTTGCAGGGACCTGCGGGATAAAGAGCCCCTTGACCACGCGCCCGCCTTCTTCGCAGACAGTGGGCTGCCAGATAGTGCGCCTGTTGCTCCTATCCTAAAGGGAGCGTTTAAATTATTTGACGGACCTACTGACAAAGCAGCATTTGCATCTGATGTTGCCCTAGAGACTCCCAGGCTACTAACGCCTTCCAGAGCCAATGTGCCCCACGCTGACCCTTCTTTTGAAACTGTCACTGCAACTTCTAGTTCCAGGATTACTTTTCTTTCCTCCCACAGTCATGGTGTACTTGTAATACAAGCATCCTCTAAACTTAGAAGTAGGTGCCCCAACCCATTCAGTTATTCTGGTAGGGGATTTTGGTGGCTTTTCTAAGGAGGACTAAGGGTCACAAAAAAGAAAGTAAGGACTACCTTTTAGTAAAATTCTCAACTGCCTTTGTAGAACTAGATATGGTGGAGATAGAGAACACAGTGTAAGGCTTAGAGCAGTACCTGTAAATCAAGACATCAGGGTTCTCTCCTCTGTAGCCCTCCTGCTTTGTGTGACCTATTTGCCTCTTTTTTTGTGAAAGATCTTCCTTTAAAAAAAAAAAAAAAAAAAAAAAGAGGGGCGCCTGGGTGGCTCAGTGGGTTGAGCCACTGCCTTCGGCTCAGGTCATGATCTCAGGGTCCTGGGATCGAGTCCCGCATCAGGCTCTCTGCTCCACAGGGAGCCTGCTTCCTCCTCTCTCTCTCTGCCTGCCTCTCTGCCTACTTGTGATCTCTCTCTGTCAAATTAAAAAAAAAAAAAAAAAAAAAGAAACAAAACTTCCTTAGCACTTTCGTTTTAGCTGTACATTATTGATGCTCTGTGAATATCACACGAAAACAAAAGCAATCTGAAACTACTAGTTGGGGATAACTTACCCCGTGTTTTTAACTTTAAGCAGTGGGAGTGATGTTTCTTGCCCATTTGCAAATAATGAAGAGCAGTATAAAATAAGGAACTCTAAAGTACAGTATTATTTCAGTGATCCAGGACGTAGGTTTTCAGCTGGCAGATTTTTCATGGTCCTTAATTTGCTGCTATATGGTCACTCTTGGATACTTGGATGCTTCTTCCCTCTGACATCAGAACAGGGTGAGGAGATGATAAATTCTTAAAGGCAGAAGGTTTACTTAATAGCAATGAAATGAATAACTGAATTGTTGGGGGCGGGGGCAGCTTTTTGTTTGTTTTTCAGTTATCTTTGACAAACCGGTTTCCTATCTGGATAACTGGGGATGGGTAATATTTTATTTTCTATTTTCTTCCCTATGTGTTCTTTCTTTGGTATTCTAGCAAGGCTTTTTTGGCTGCCATTCTTAACTGTAGGACCTTATGTTTTGGGGCCTTAAAGTGTGTGTATATATATATATATTATTTTTTTTTTTCCGCCTCCCCTTTTAACCCTGGCCTTTGCATGTTTCAGCTGTCTTTTGTGCTGTTTTCTGTTGCCATGGTTACTTTGGGACCCAAGAGATGACACAGAAGCAGCACAGGAATTTGGGGGGGGTGCATATATCATCCCGTTTCCTGGAAAGAGCTGGAGACTTATCTTGTTTTCCTTGTGTGAAGACTGAGGAGTATAAAGTTACTGGGACAGCTCCACACTTAGGGTGGGGATGGTTGGTGTCTGTTGGAGCTTTGGTGACTTCCGGTAGAGCTCTTCATAGTGGTTAGTGAACTGGAAGATGTTCAGTGTTGCCTGTGTCCAGACTTGCATCAGGTTCTGGTAAAAATCTTGAAAGAAATAAATAGCCATTTTTCAGGAGGTTTCTGTCATGTGTGGTGCTTTGTTTTTATCTGGAAGCGTTTCATTTGGTTGAATTTACTGACGCCTTATTCAAAAATTGTTATGGTGTGAAGGCGTGACTGCTTTTAGGATTAGGAGGAGTATCATTAATTTGTATTGGTGCAAAGCCATGTTTCAAAAGGCTCTTTAAAATGGGTAACACATGGGGCACCTGGGTGGCACAGTTAGTTAAGCTTCCCACTCTTGGTTTTGGCTCAGTTCAGTTGTCTCAGGGTTCTGAGATCAAGTACCCCATGGGGCCCTGCACTCAACTCAGAGTCTGCTGAAGACTCTCTCCATTTCTCTCTCCCCACCTTGCGCTCTCTCTCACTCTCTAAAGTAAATAAATATTTAAAAAAATAAGATGGGTAACACACATGAAACAAAATTCAAAAGGTACACAGGAAGAGAAGAATCTGCTTCTCTGTCCTTTTTTCCTCCATCTAGTTAAACCCTCTGCAAAGTAAACTGTTGTGACCCTTATATTGTTTACCCTTCCAGAGATAGTCAGTGCTTTTATAAGCATATACAACTTTTAAGTTTTTGTTTTTATTTACTGTTTTACACAAATGGTAAGATACTGTAGCCATTATTCTGCACTTTGCTTTTGTCACTTAGTAAATCTTGGCCATCATTCCATACAGTCATAGAAAACCTCTTCCTTTTTGAAAGATGACAGATACTGCCTTGTACAGATGTACCATCATTCAGCCAGCTCTTATCATTGGATACTTAGGTTGTTTCCAGCGCTACAACTAATTCCTTGTATGCGCTTTTTAGGTACATGGGTATCTTTTGGGTAAATTCCTAGCAGAAGTGCGGGATCAGAGGATGTATACATTTTTAATGTTGTTAGATACTGCTGAATTTCTTGCCATAGAGGTTGTATGAATTTATATTCCTGCCAGGAGTTGTGTGAGTCTGCCTTTTGTCTTCACCAGCACTGTATTATCAAAGTGTTTTTTTTTTCTTTGTACAGTCTTTTATCTAAGATTTTAAGTTCATTATGTAGCTCATTAAGCTTCATTATACCCAAGAGTTGTGGATAAATACTGTCTGTTTGCAGATGGGAGTGGTGGTTCAAGATAGTGTTCCACTAAAGAGTAATGTCGTGAGAATAAAGTCACAGGTCTGAATAACATAGCAAATCCATGACACGCCTCAGAAGACATGTAAAACTTATGCTTCCTTGAACTCCTAGATGCTGTTTTCTCTGCAAAATTCTGTAAACCCATAAGCGATGTTTTAGGATCTCCTTTTGATAGCTTTGACTCAAAGTCGTTTGTACAAGTGAACTGCCATTCTGTTGAGGAGATGAAAAAGCTAACCCAGTTAGTTAGAGGTGCTTTACTGGGTGCTTTCATAAGATATTGGTACTAGTACTTTTTAAAAGTCTCCTAGATTGTAGACTGTTTCACTGTGAGTTGTGAGGAAATGGAAAATAACTTAAAAATGCCTGGGCCTGAAGGAGCTCGCTGTCTTGTTAGAAAACCAAATCTACTGCATATGTGAAATAGTAAGTGAATACTTAGAATGAGAACGCAATACACTGTGTTTCATGTTGAGAGGACTTTGTAAGAGAGTGATAAGGTTTAGAGGAGAGTTCCTTTTGGAGGTCTTCCTGGAGGAAGTGCATTTTGAGCCCTTCTCCACTCTGCCTTTTACAACTGTTTGTGTAAAAAATTTTAAACATACAGAAAAATTCAAAGAATAGTACAGTTATCACCTTTATACCAATTATCCCTTAGATTCCATAGTGTCCATTTTGCTGTATTTACTTTACATATATATGTGCACTTGTGTTTATATATATAATGTGTAAATTTTTATATTGTAGACATCATGACATCTTAATACTTTCATACTTTAATACTTTAGATACATCTTTTTAAAGAGATTGTTTTGCTTAATTGTTCTTAGAATACATTGTCTTAGTTAAGGCAATTAACAGTAATTTCCTAAAACTATCTAATATGCAGTTAATGTTCAGATTTTTCTCCAGACATGTATCTTTAGTCTTTTTAAATTTAGAGCAGTTTATTTAGAAGCCACAAGAAATTGCCTTTATGAAGAGACCAAGCCATTTGTCTTACTGAATATATCACTTCTAGAATTTTCTGATTGTTTCTTCACAGTTTCATTTAATTGGTTCCTTTATGCTTGTATTTCCTATAAACTGGCATTTAAGTCTATGGTCTGATTAGATTCAGATTAAATACTTTGGTAAGAATTCTTCATAGGTATTGCTCTGTACCTCCCATTGGGTCACAATAAGAGAAATAATGTCATAATATCCCATTATTAATGATGTTTGTTTGTTTGATCATTTGTTTAAAATGATAAATACCAAATCTCCAGTGTAGACATTTCTTCCCCTTTGTAGTTAGTAAGTAATCTGTAGAGTGGTGACACTTTGGAACTATGCTATTCCACTTTTCCAGCAGTCTGTCACCTAATGATAGGGATCCTTGTCTGAACCAGTTGTTTCTTTGGTTGTTGCAAAGTGCTAATTTGCCAATTCTGCTGTCCCTTTTACATTGATTAGCCTTTAGTCTTTTGTAAAGATTTCCTTTATCAGTTAGGAATAATTATAATTTCTATCAAAAGTTAGATAAATTCTTAATTTTCCTTTTAACAATATCCTGAGTAAGTGGATGGTATAATAATCCCTTCTAATGGTGGCAAATGAATTGTTTCTTTTTCTCACTTTCTTTGTTTTATTATCATTGTAGATTCAGGACCTTAATTTATTCTACATGTTACCAACAATTATAGACATTTTTTGAAGCCCAGAATATTCCATATTTGGCATGTGCAGACGTTTTAAGCTTGATGTATGAGTGCTTCCTTGCCCTTTGGTACAAGCAGTTCCTGCCTCACTTTGTGTTTTTCCTGTTCTAGTTGTGGAACCATCTGTATGTGTGTGTGTGTGTGTGTGTAAAAGAGAGAGAGAGAGATACATACACGTCTGTGTGTATACACCCATATGTAGGATTTATATGTATATCACATCTTCCCTTTTATTATGTTGTTCATCATGGAACTTCTGGAGCCAACATCTAAAAACTGAAGGTGCCTTTATTCTAACACAATGCACCTAGTGTTTGACTTACCTCTGTGCCACTGACATTGTTGGATTCTGGGTCTTAGACCTCACGGATTTCGTGTTTTGAATACTCTTTGTGAAAGACTTGTAGTACCTCTGAAGACAGCATTGCTTCCCCCCACCTCCGCAGTGTAAGTTTAGCTGGGAATTTCTTCTCTCATGAGCAGCCTGGCTTTTTTTCCAAGACGAAAGGTATACAAAATGGAATTTAGAGATGAAAATTGTGTTTATGAGCTTTCTTGGAGACGTAGGGTTTGAGTGCTCTGTAAAAGCATCTTAGTATGTTCATGCACAAGTGTGTGTTTCTTTCCTTCCTTTTCCTCGTTTCTACACAGTTCTCCACACAATTAGAGCGTTATGTAAAATTATGCTGTGATAGCATATTCTTTTCATTATCACTAGATTTTCATCGTAAAAAAAAGGAATGAGACAAATTATTCTTAATTAGAGAAATTTTTCAGATAGGCCATGAACTCTGATATCTAGCTGTCTTAACTCAGGGTCTGGAATAGTGCTGAATCCTGTGGATTTCTGTCATGTACTGTAGACTCAGGAGAAATGTTGGCACATCTACCGTGTTTTCTTAAAAATCCATCGCACTAATGAAGGTTAATGCAAACAAAAGGTGCAGTAGAACTGCATTCTAAAGCTGGTTTTAGGGCTCGGACTAATTCCTGTCTTAGTAGAAAATGTTTTATTAGACTCCTACCGTGTAGTGGTGTTTTGAGTAATCTTACTGATATCAAGTTACTCGGGGCCTGATAATAACAGTATTATAATATGTATCTGAAATTCTGTTTATTTTTGTTTTTTTTACTATCTTGTCATATTTACTTCCAGGCTTGAGGAGGTTATTTTCAACCTGGTTTCAGGACAATACTGGCTCCATATTAAATTCTGGTTGTGTATTCAGGGTGGTTTTTTTGCGTGTTTGTTTGCAGGCCTGGTGAATCACTCTGAAAGGCTATGCTGACACATTTGCCACTAAGATCCAATAGCTTCTTTTGTTTTTGACAAGCTCCCATTATAGGAAAAAAGATTCTGAAGTTTAATCTCTCCGGGAAATGCCTGGGCCTTCATTCTTACAAACTGTAGTCACGTTTTAATAGAATTGGCAGGAGTTGCCTAGCTGCTCTGTGTGGCAAAGCTGGTCATGCCACTTGGGGAGAGCTGGGAGCAGACCTCAGAGTGGGAGTTAAACATTCAGACAGTAACCCTTACTTGACTGTGAAGACCTTTCTTCTTGACTGTTTGTTTCTAAGAAGCTCTTGGCACAAATCTTCCTACTGAGGCACTAGCTACATTAGAGAAGGGCTTGCAGTAGTTCTCTGGAAAGCCTCTAATTCTCTTCTCTAGTATATCTGTCTGTCTGTAAGAAAAATGTGTGTAATCATTCAGCTCCTTAATTTAAGGTTTACACATTTGTTGGTATGTTGAATCAGGTACTGTTTTCTGTTTTTCTCATTTTGATTACTTAGTTACTTAATATGAGTGGAGTCATGTTGTATTTGTCCTTTTGTATCTGGCTTATATCCCATAGCGTCCTGTGTTTGAGGTTCATCTGTGTTCTAGCACGTGTCAGAATTTCCTTCCTTTTTAAGACTGAATAATATTCCGCTGTGCGCATACCCTCCATTTTGTTTGTTCATCTGTTCATCGGTGTTCTCTGCGTTGCTTCC
>NW_028133416.1:0-6341 GCF_964662115.1 Mustela nivalis
CACAGAATATTTTATGGACCAATGCTAAAGAGAGAGTCTTAGAGAAGGTTCACATCCTTTCAAGTCCTTTTTTTTCTTTCCCCTATAGTACTCCTCGAAATCCACCAGCCCACATACCTTCTTTTAGTTACAGAAGATACTCCCAGATACTTCCAACAAACTCTTTTTACTCAGAAATTTCACGCTGAGATTCCAACATAGCTACCGAAAGAACTATGAGTAATACACAGATGCATGTCTCGGTTTCAGTCAAGAATTCAAAGTGGAACTACTGAACAAGTCAAAAAGAACTAAAAACCATTCTGATGGATTTTAATCATTAGCAAAAGAGCAGAAGACATATAATTCACATAGAAAAATTATTTTAAGCAAAATACATCTACATTTGGTATTTATTTGAATCTTTAAAATTTGATACAGTATGCTATGAAAATCTACATTTTTAATATGTAAGGTTTGACATAATGTAAATTCCCACAAATGAAAAATTCATCTTGAATTTAGGTTTCCAACTGTGTTTATGCTCCTGACATATGGTAATACCAACTTAACTAAAAAACACAAATATTGACTATACTTATGATTAATCTCATGTTTTACAAAATTTCAGTTATGCAAGTGTTAAAGGCTGTAACCCTCATGTAAAATGTGATATTTCATGTTGTCAGCTGATCAAGAGTCTGGTTGAACCCTGAAAATTATGAGCTGTTGGTTAAGAAACTTAGAATAACACATAGAAAGGCAAACTATAGTCAGAAGTCATTTTAAAATCACTGGGTACAAAGCATCCATAATTAACAAACCTTAAGATTATTACAAAATTTTTTATTTAAATATAAGAAATTATATACCTTGGGCATTGATTAGTAGGATATAATAAAAGATTTGAATTGCTAAGAGTAGACATTCTCTTTAACTTCACCTAAGATCCTTAGACATCAAGGATATTTAACTAAAATAAGTTTAGTTAATTTTTTTTGTAACTACAGCAAAGACTCACCAGGATGTAATAGAAATAATACTTGGCTAGATAGTTAGTCACATTAAAACAGTGAAACTGGATCAGAGATATGACAACAAGTAATACTAGTAACGAAAACATACTGAATGTTCAAATATCTTTCAATGTGTTCTGAATAATCCTTAAATTTAACATTTAATCTTTAAATATGTATGGAACAATACAGAGCTAATAGAAATAATCTTCAAATATGTATGGGACAACACAGAGGTGCTCAGTACCTTAATCATGGTCAAAGCCTCTTCTTGATAGAAAGACAATGCCTTCAGACTCTGAAGTGACAAAGCAAAAGTAGAAATGAAAGACCATGTAACAGTTATCAATAACTTAAATACTTGACAGCAGGATAAAATGAGACTCAAGGAGTAGCTTGAAATTAATGCTTGCTTTGAGAAATAAGATAATTGTAAGTCCACACCAGTATGCCCCTCTTATATAGTTGTGGGATGTCACCATATCTAAACCAGAGAACAATCCTACACATTTAGTCTGTTTGGGCTGCTGTAATGAAACATCTCAGTCTGTGTAGCTTATAGACAGCCGCAATTTATTTTTCACAATTCTGAAGGTTGGTAAGTCAGAGATCAATGTGTCAGAAGAAGAGAGAAAGGAACAGAAAAGTTATTTGAAGAAATCATAACTGAAACCTTCCCTAACGTAGGGAAGGAAACAGACATCCACTTTCAGGGAGTACAGAAATGTCCAAACAAGAAGGACCCAAGGAGTTCCACATTAGGACACATATTAAAATGTCAAAGGTTAAAGATAAAAAATCCTAAAAACAGCATAAAAGCCCCATTAGGTTATCAGTTTGTTTTTCAACAGAAACTTTGAATATGTCATACTACTCCTTTCTGGCCTGCAAAGTTCTGAAAGAAAAGAAAAAAAACTATAATCAAGAATATGCTACCAGGCAAGGTTATAATTCAGAATGGGAGAGTTTCCCAAACAAGAACTAAGAGGAGTTTATCACCACTAAATGGGCCTTACAATAAATGTTAAAAGGAGTTCTTTTATTTTTTTAAAGATTTATTTATTTATTTTAGATAGAGAGAGAACATGATGGGTAGGGGCAGAGAAGACTTTAGCAGACTCCAGCCTGAGGAGCCTGACAAGGCACTTGATCCCATGATCTTAACGTCATGACCTGAGCCCAAACCAAGACTCCAGTCTTAAACTATGCCACCCAGGCACCCCAAGGACTTAAGAAAAAAAGAAAAATAATTATGTCTATAATTAGGCATAAGAAAATTATGAATGAAATTATGAATAAAAATGTAGAACCTGACAACATATGCATAAGACATGGGAGAGGAAGTAAAGTATTTTTAGAATGTGTCTGAAAGAGGAGGAAGGGGTGAAGGGGTGTAGGAGATACAAGCTTCCAGATATGGAAAGAAAACATTGAAATAAAAAATACAGCAAAGGGAGTATTGTCAGTGTATTGTAATAACATTGTATGGTGAGAAATGGCAGGTAGATGGTAACTTCTGAGCATAGCATAACTTAAACTTGTTGAGTCACTATATCGTATACCTGAAAGTAATTTAACATTTGTGTCAACTATAATTAGAAAAAAAAAGGAGTAAGTTGTTTTTTCTTATTAGAGTCAGTTAAACAATTTACTGTGAAAGTAACATCTTAAGCTCTTGTTTTTTATATATAAAAAAGAAATGTACTAGCACATTAACTAGCAACATCTTCATATAGTCTAGTATATAATCTTATCAAGTAAATGTGACTAAGGGCTATAATCAATCATGCAATGAGTATTCATCACCAAGTGCTAAGAGCTTATTCATTTTTAGTTTTATGATCATTGTTACTTCCACCAAGCTTCTCTTAGTAGAGATGGTATGATCAAGCTCTTTCTCCAATTGGCTAGATTCATATTTTAAAAGTTAAGACTGCAGAGCACTTGGGTGGCTCAGTGGGTTAAAGCCTCTGTCTTCAGCTCAGGTCATGATCTCAGGGTCCTGGGATCGAGCCTCATATCAGGCTCTCTGTTCAGCAGGGAGCCTGCTTCCCCCTCTCTCTCTGCCTGCCTCTCTGTCTACTTGTGATCTCTGTCTGTCAAATAAATAAATAAAATCTTTAAAAAAAAAAAGGAAGTTGAGACTGAAATATAATAGCTTGACTAAATATACAATTAAAAATTAAAATAATTAATAAACTACAACCTTGATTACTTCTGGAGAGGGAAACTTGTTAACTGGGGATTGAAAATAGAATACATTATTGCTTTTCATCTCATACATTTATATATTTTGAATTTTTTCATCATGGACATGTATCACTTATTACAAAAGAAAAATTTAAACATGAAGAATTTGTACACAGAAGATTCCTGATACAAATAATCCTTTACTGAAAGGAAATAATCGATCCATATGCTTCATTTCCCAGCAGATACAGAAAAATACAAGAAAGAAAAGGTTTATTTTATGCCTCAATCTTTTTGCTTTAATAAAACCTACTGACAAAAGCCAGCATACATATCACATCACTATGAGGAAAGGCTTAGATGTGATCTATTCATGCTACCTGATAAAGAAGTTCCCTCTACTGCCAGCACAGTGAGATAGGAAAATACCAAGGTAATGATTCGGTCATTGCCTCAACATGACAAAACAAAATGTGTTTGAAAAAACTATTTGACCAATCGACTCTGAGGTACAGTAGCCTAATATTCAAACATGAACCCTGAAGCCAAACTGCCTTCTGCCGCATACATTCTGTGCAACCCTCCTCTTTGTTTCAAACTCTTTTATAAACTAAGTATGTCCCCTTAAAATTCATATATTGAAGCCCTAACCCCAATAGGTCTGTATTATTTGGAAAATGAGTCTTCATTTGAGGGATGTAATTAGGGTTAAATTAAGTCATAAAAATAGGGCCTAGTGACACTGGACTGGTGTCTTTATAGGAGGAAGACAAGTTCTTTCTTCCTCTCCACACGTGAACAGGAGAAAGTCCATGAAGACACAGTGAGAAGGCAGTCCGTTACAAGCCAGCAAAAGGTTCCCACCAGAAAATGAATCTGCCAGTACCCAAATCTGCAATGTCTAGCCTCCAGAACCATGAGAAAATCTGTCATTTAACACCCAGTCTACAGTTTTTTTGTTATGACAGCCCAAGCTGACTAATAGAGACTCTTTATCTGTAAAACAAGGATAATGATTATAGCTACCTGTGAGATATATACGGGTTAATGAAAGCTAAAGTACCTGGAAGCTGTTATGTATTTTTCATGTTTTGTCCACTAATTTCCTTATTTTTTAAGCTATGTTAGAGCTTCTGATAATTAGAGAAAATTGCACATCTCTTCTGCATGAAGACAAAAATCTGTACGTCCACATTGTTTTGGGTCATCAGAGGGAAAGTTAACGCTTGTCTTCATTATTGGCAGCTCACATT
Source organism: Mustela nivalis (assembly GCF_964662115.1). NCBI lineage: Eukaryota > Metazoa > Chordata > Mammalia > Carnivora > Mustelidae > Mustela > Mustela nivalis. The sequence continues at coordinate 4,439 of NW_028133416.1, forward strand.
ATGGAATGCAGGCAAGTGTGACTATAGTCAAATATTTTATAGGATTATCCTGCAATAGGTTGCTGTTTGATGAAGTTATCCTCTTATTAAACAGCTCTAGTTGGTATGGTGCGTGAGTCTGAATGAAATTTTCCCGTTACATGAGAGTTTTAACACATAGATTGACTTTGTGAATCACTAACCAGTGGTGATTCACCCTTTATTCACCAATATGAAGATAAGTTTTCAGTATCAAAGAACAAAGACGCTAGGAGAAAGGTAATGTGAGGTAAAGGTGGCAACAATTTTTGCAAGATAGAAAAGTAGATTGGTGATTTTCAGCCTTGTTATGCAAGGCAGAAAGGATTAAAATTTCACTGCCTGCAGAGGGGAAACCCATCAGCAGCCAGAAGATCTCAGATAAGATTCTGAAATGGAAAGCATCACATGTGTCTGAGGACAGGATGACATGACTGGCTAAAAACAGGACTGTTTGAACAATGATATAAGGAGCAGGTAGACCTCCACATCCCCTCCTCTACTCCGTGAGACAGGCAGCTGATCTTCCCTTCTTAGCAACATGAGATTTTGGAGTCAGCCGGGAGACTGGAAAGAGCAGAAGTCAGTAACAAGTCAAAACAGGAGGAATAAGAGGGTATATTAAGCATTTCAATGCTTTCCCCCACTCAGTATTTCCAAATACTGCAACCATACCTATACCGCAAACAAGAAACTAGAAAATTTCTTTCTGCAGAAGCAGATTCTCCTAAGAGAGAACTCGCATACGCTCTGCAATTCTTATGAAGAGCAAAGTCCAAGAGACAATAAGACGTGCACACATACCCCGCACAACCTATGTATATGGCTTTTTAGTTCATGGCTCTTAAACAGTGTGGCTCATAATACATTAAGAGAAGTCTCTAATAGGATTTGGAGAGACCAACAAAAAGAAAAGGAGTCTGGAGTAAACAGAAACAATGTAGGAAAAACAAAATACTTACAACAATGTATTAGTCAAAGTTCTCCACAGGAACATAAGAGATACAGGAATTGTCTCACATAGCTGTGAAGGCTGAGAAATACTATAGTCTGGCATCTGCGAGCTGGAAAACTAGGAAAGCCTGTGGAGTATAATTCAGTTTTTGAGTTCAAAGACCCAAGAACCAGGAGTTCTGATGTTCAAGGGCAGGAATATGGGCATTTTTAGCTCAGGGAAAGAAAGAATTCTCCTTTCCTTTGCCTTTTTGTTCTATTTGGGCTTTCAGTGAATTAGATGATGCCTGCCCACATTGGTGGTAGGGATCTTAGTCCACTGAATCAAACGGGAAACACCCTCATAGACACACCTAGAAATGTCTCTAAAGCCCTCTGGGCACCCCTCAGCCCAGCCAAGCTGAACATGAAATTGTCACAAACAATATAGTTAATATTCACAGAGAAAGCAAGAATATGTTGCATACATCATAACAGAATAGAACAGGATTGAAATGGAAACTTAAAAAATGATAAAACACTATTGCAAACTAAAAATATTGTAGAAACAAGTCAGCAGACAAGCTAAAAAAATAAAGGAAGGGGAAATTAAGGAAATCTCACAGAGCAAAGAACAAAGGGAAGAAAAGTAAAAAGTTATCAAAAAAAAATAAAAAATCCAACATGTACCCAACAGGAGTTCAAAAAAAGACTGGAGGAAATCATCACACCAATATGAGAAAATTGTTCAGAATCTCCTATTGTTATGGATAATATGTCTATGCCAAGGTTCCGTGTTAGCACTGTGTCCTATTTTCTCTCATTGGTTACAAGACCAGAGTTCTTCCCTGTATCCCAATCTCCATTGGTTCCCTCTTACGCATTTGCATCAGCAAGTCAACAGGCTATTATTTCTCTCATACTTCAATATACTGTCCCATATCTAAGTTCT
>NW_028133415.1:0-4000 GCF_964662115.1 Mustela nivalis
AGACAAAGAACAGGAGAATGAACTAGGGAGCTCCGAGCGAAGGTCTGGCATTTTAGGATGGTGGGGGGTGGCTCTGTACCTGACTGTATTTTAAAGGGACCTAAGTTCAAATTCAATAAAACATCCCATGGCCACAGTCAATCCTTGTACACTGGTTTTGGTTTATGTTTTTTGTCAAATGATGCACACACACATATTTGACAGAGAGACAGAATGATCACAATCAGGTGGTGGAGCCAGAGGGGAGAAGCTGACTTGCCCGTGAGCAGGTAACCTGAGACCAGAGAGAATGACATGACCCTGGGATCATGAGTTGAGCTGAAGGCCACCTCTGAACTGATGGACAAACACGGAGACCCAACCTTTGACTTCTGAATACCTTCTCTTTCTCGATAAGAGCCGCTGCTCTGTCATTGTTCAGAAATTCAGGGGATATGGATTTTGGCTTGGGCTGGTGTTGCTTTAGCTGTCCGACCTAATTCAAGAGCTGGTATAGCTTGTCCTCTTGAAGTCAGTGACTTGGCCATGGACAAAGTATGCTCCAGCGCATATTTGGGTAATGGCAATTCCTCCATTTCTAGCTTTTGCAGGGAAATGACACTATGTCTTTGGTGCCCTGCTTCTGTGGATGGTGATGGGAGTCCTCTGTGCCTCTGAATCTGGATCTCTTTTTCTGCTCCCAGATGAAGCCATTTCAGCTCTGATTTCTCAAAGACAAGTTCAGCACTTTTTTTTTTCTCTCATTCCTAGTTCTCCTACAATAGGCACCTATTTCCATTCCTTGGATTCGATGGATTCCCTAAGCTCTTTGTCATGTTCCATCACTTTTCCTTCTCTCTTTGGACTTGTTCCTTATTTTCTAGTCTTTTTCTTCCAGATCACTTGGATCCTCTGTTTATGCTAGCTTCCTGGACTTTTCATCCAGTCTGCTTCCAATCTTTTCATCAGGAACATTTAATTTTATATTATTTTACTTTTATCAGCTTTATCTTGTGGTTCAGAACTCTCTGATTATCTGTGTTTTGTGATGTTCACGGAATATCCTGGATGCTGCCTTTTATCCTCCATTGGTGGTGTTTTATGTAAAAGTTTCACTCTGATTTCCGGGCCATGATCATTTGCTGTTCTTTTTCTCAGCATCAATTGATTCTTCCATCTTTGCATTGGATCTAGGTCTCTATCTTCTTCTAAGTATTCTAAAACCCCATTCTGTTTTATAGCCTGGGAGGAAGTTCTATAGGAAGAAGAGGTCATGGAGTGCCCAAGGGCTGGCCCTTGAGAAATTCTCAGGTGTGTGTGTGTGTGTGTGTGTGTGTGTGTGTGTGTGTGTGTTATGCATGCCCTCTGCTTTTGTGTTGTGACTTTCCCCTGTCCTTGAGACCAGTCATCAGCAGAAGATCTCCTTGCTTGCCGTTTGGTGTGCTTGGTTTCTGGCTGAATATGCTGAGGTTTAACATGCTGGGTTCTCGTGTGCCTGTGAAAGAGATATTCAAACAACTCAACAGATTGAAGGCCTGTAGAATGTTGTGTTCAGGAGAGAACATGTGGGCAGGGCTTTCTTCTAGTCCCCGATGGGTGAGTCTGCTCTCCTTGAACTAAGCAGCTTGGACAGAGGAAGACAGTCCACCAAGAGTTCAACGGTTGGGATTTTGGTATTTGCAGATTAGGAATCTAAAGTCTTCACCATCCTGTCTTTGGTCAGTACCTCGGTCTTGATGCTGCTGGTGCGAGAGGTCCAAATTTATTATGCCCCCATCGAGTCATCTCCACGAACATTGCTTCTCATGGATGCACTGACAGAACTCAACATCTTCCCACTCTGTCTCCTGGGATGGACTATGATCATGGTTTCTAGGCTGTCTGCACCTGGTTGTTGTTGGTGTTCTCTGCAGGAGAAACACAGTATTCTCTCAAATTGATGTCTGCTCAACCTGCTGATTTGAAATCTCCACGTCTCATGACCTGTTGTTGGCAAGAACTCGGGCCATTCAGACCCTCTGCTGTTCACAGCCAATGGCTTTGGGAAACAGGCTTCTTGTGTATTCCCAGTGTGCTCCTTTCTCCTGTGCCTTTGTCTTTTGCATTGGCTCACTGGCCTCTGACACACCAGTTGCACACGTCTCTCCTGAGTCATGTCTTCAATCTTCTCCCATAGTCTCTGCAACTTCTTTTCTCTTTTGCTGTGGAGTTAATTTGTAGGCTTCAGATCAATTTCTGCTGAGTTCCAGTTGATGTGTTCATCTTCCTGTTGTGTTCATGGCTGAAGACAAGCCTGGAGTTCTCAGACACTACTACCATCTCACTGTCCTCCCAAGGCACCAAAAGTTCTTACTGAGAAATAAGCAAGAATGAATTCTTGCCACTTGCCTCATGTGGCAGTGTTGTGGAGAACATTGGGCTAGGTAATATTTATCATTCAGAAAGACAAATAATATACAGTTTCACTTTCTTGTAGTCAAGAGATACGGGAAAGAGTAAGGGAAAAAAGGACAAACCACACGGTTCTAACCAGGCACACAAGATTTGGTGTTTGTTAGAAGACAGGTTTGTGAGAATACGTGTTTATCAAAGAGGACAAAAGGCGACATTCTTTGTAGGAAATGTGGTTGGAAGTGATGGAATGTGAGGTTCAAGTCATGTCAAATTGAATTGCTATCCATAAAAGAACAACTTCCTATCTCTTGAAATTTAATTATAAGTCTATGTGAACACACACAGAAAACATCCAGACACACACACACACACACACACACACACACACACACACACACACACACAAAGGAGACACACAAAAGATGGAGACAAAGTGAGGAATAACACTAAAGGAAGAAACACTCCCAAATAATACCATAAAAAGGAAAGGTACAGAGAATCCAAGTCAGAAACCAACCAAAATAGAAAGTTAACCTCCTACCTATCAATTTTCAGTTCAAGTATTCTGGATAAATTCTCCCATCAGTACAAACAGGTACTGGACTGAAAAAAAATTAAAAAAAAAAGGCAAAAACGGTCCACAGTAAACAATAAAAACTTAACAAGCTTGATCTTATGTCATGAATAGAGATTTCCTCCAACTATAAAGATACATATAGCTTGAAAGTGAAGGAATTTGGAAGACGTAGTTTATGCAATTGGCAAGGAGAAGAGAGCCAAAGAGATGGTGCTTATCCAGATAGTGAGATTTTATGCCTTCCAGAGACAAAAGATTACCGGAAGGAGTTTTGTCTTGGTGGAACATCGAAACATCAGAAACTTGGAAGGATTGTCAACATATACACCACCAACATGGGTGTATCTAAATGTTGGAAGCATTTACAGAAAGGAAAGGAGGTGGGGACCTCAATCCAGTATTGTTGGGGACTACGATATCCACTTTCAGCACAGGAAAGATTATCCAGATGGAAAGGTCGTAAGGAATAACAGAAGTCATTAAGTGCTGTCTAGATCACATAAACTTTGGGGATCCATGCATAAGATTGTGTCTCTGAGGACCATAAGATAAGTTCTTCCTAAGCGCAGACCAAACTTTGTCTATCACAGATCATGTGCTGGAGTCCAAATCAAGTCATAATTAATGGGAGAGAATTCACATTATATCTTGTATACTTATGACCACAAAGTATGAAAATGTAAAGAAGTCACTTATAAGTGTGAGATGGGAGTTGGGGTATCAGATGGTGGGTATTATAGAGGGCATGGATTACATGGAGCACTGGGTGTGGAGAAAAAATAATGAATACTGTTGTGCTGAAAATAAATAAAAAAATAATAATTCAAAATTAAAAAAAAAAAAAAAACAAGAGAAGAAAAGAAAGAAAGTTTGGTAAAGCCCCCAGGGAATCCGTCAGTTCCTGGCTCTTGTTTTTGGGAGGCTTTTCATAATTGCTTCAATCTCGTTAGTAGATATCAGTCTATTCAGATTTTTAATTTTTTCCTGGTTAAATTTTGGGAGTTTATAATTTTCCAGGAATGCATCCATTTCATCTAGGTTGCTTAGCTT
>NW_028133414.1:0-2000 GCF_964662115.1 Mustela nivalis
GGTGGGGCGACTGGACAACCAGAAATCTGGTTAAAAATTGGGGACTAGGGACATGTCAAGCCCATTATGACATCTAATGGTCCAGCCACTGAGAGGACTTACTAGAGGACAGGACTCACGCTGAGGTCACAATGCGTGTTTATGCTCTCGTCGCACTCAATAATGGGCGGGGCCTCAGGGTGAATGCTGTTTTCTCCTACACTGAACGTTGGACAACATGCCAACCACAAGGTTTCTTGCCATGGGTCAGGAAGACTTCTGATTTCTGCATCAAAGTCACCCGTGGGCAGTGATTGGAGATAAGGTCTAGGTTCTGAAGCCTGAAAACTGAGGTAGGGAAGAGATGATGACCTAAGGCCAGGGCGGGTCTGATGTGCTCAGGGTGCGGTCAGCTGTCTGGGTGTTGGTCAGCAGGTCCGGGCTCAGGTTGTGTCAGACAGGGCATTAGTGCCCAGGTTAGACTATATAATTTGGGTACATTCGAGTGCCGTGTAGGTTTATCTTCATTTAAGCTGCCTGGTCAGCTCATTAGGCAATATATTTTTTCTAGAGGTAGGCAGAGTGCTTCATTGTCGGTCCGGAATTGCCAAACATGAGGGCTCGGGGCCAGGAGAGTGAGGACGGAAGTCTGAGAACACAAGCTAGACTTCGGATTCAGGGTGAGGGCACGGCAGGTACCCCCTGAAGATCTGAACCAATATCTCATGCATCTGAAGTCAGGGCGAGGATCCGACGTTGGCTCAGGTTGGAGTTTCTGTGTATGACGGCCCCTTCATGAAGGGAGCGGAATCTCGAGGCCATGGAGGTTTTCCACGTTGGGAGATGTGGGATGCCCCCTTCAAGGATTCCTTCTGCGGGACAATTGAGACCTGTTGGACAGCTCCAGGACATCCCATATGGAATGACTCCAGAGCACCATTCGAGGATGGATGCCTGGGAAGTCCGCCTCGCCTTCCAATTGTCTCCTAGCAACAAGACAGTTTAGATCTAATGGATCTGCGGGAGCAACCGGGGTGGCTGAGTTGAAATGCACTTTCCAGAGGATGGGTCCTAATGTGTGTTTTTGTCCATGAGGGCCTTGGAATGGGGAGGTGGCACCGGGACCCTGAATTATTCTCCTAAGCTTTGGCATAGCTCCCATGCACAAGTTTCCTTGTGGAGACGAGATTTGTTCTGATGGGTGCCTCAGGAAATCCCCTCTGCTGGTATTGGAATCCAGGCTTTTGAGGAGACATGCCTGTAAACCAAAGCAATGGATCCGATAATGGCCTCGGGTCCTGTCTGGTTCAATCTTCTTGGTATGAGTGGAGGTAGATGAGTGGAGGAAGATGCTCAGCTGGTATCAACCGCCCTTTTTTGTCCCGGGCGACCTACACTATTGGGATGGCCTCAGGGACTTTGGAGGGTTCTCCTAATTTGTACGATTTTTGACAATGGAATGGGCAGAATTCCCATGGATTGGGTGGGGGCAGTCCTAATGTGTGGCTCCAAGGGCCCCAGCCTGGAGGGAGTGTGGCCCAGGACTTTGAGGACAGAAGACTGAAAACACAAACTCAGCTTAAGTTTGGGGACGTAGGTATGGCACGCCCGATCTACAAACCATGATAAGAACTCTTCAGGATATGAAGAATGAGCGAGTCTGAAGCACTAGCTCAGGCTTTTGTCTCTGGATTTTGTTTCAGCGATGGCCGTGGAATGTTGGGGAGGTCTCATGGGCCATGGACGAATCTTCCTCTCTGTGGATTTGGCGCGATCCCAATTGTTTTTCGTCAATCTGTGGGATGGGTGGACTCCTTTCAGATTTGTTACCTCTGGTGTCACCCCAGAAGCGGAATTCCAAAGCAGAGCCCTGGGGAAGAGTGAAGGGACACCCCGAACTATGGTTAAAAATTGGTGCCTGGGGGCATGGCAAGCCCAATATGCTGTCTCTTCATATAGGCCCTGAGAGGCCTTACCTGAGGACTGGGCTCAGTCTCAGGGTCACAATGTGTGTTTGTGAC
>NW_028133413.1:0-1000 GCF_964662115.1 Mustela nivalis
TCTTAAAAAGGACTTTTCTTTAAAGTCCTTTAAAAGAAAAGTCCTTTCAAAAAATCTTTTTTTTTTATTTTTTATTTTTTAATCCCATATGTTTACTCTGATCCTGGAACTTTGTCATTTTGACCTTCTCTGCTGATTAAAATATTCTTCATCATCAGCACCTACTACTCTCCTCTCCTGGTGGTCTCTCTGTAAGGGGTCTTCTCTAGCTCTTCTAGCAGAGGATGGGCACTTCCCCTCTACCCCTGTTACCGGGTCCTATCCTGCAGGTTCAGGTCGGCCTGGCCTTTTATCTGTTGTTCTCTTCTGAGTGGTTAGATTTCATAGATACCGTGCTTTACTTTTATCAGGATTTACCCTGGACTATCAAAACCCTTTTCTTGTGCCAGTGAAGCCTAAGAAACAGTCCTGATGAGAGAACCAGGAACTCGAACAGATCATATTTATCCTGAATGTTCCGTCCAAAATGAAGAATACATTTCTGAGGAGCCTCAAGATCTCTGAGAAGGTAAGTTTCACCAACTCTGTCACGTAGGGGCATCAATTCTGATTCTGTGTCAATTTTCCTACTTTCCCAGCTAATAATGCTCTACCTCAGAACGCCCACTCTCAAGCGTTTCCTCTCTCAAAGGCAGTTGCTCTTAGAGTCTGCACATGGCACTTGGGGCCTGCTGGTCATTGGCTACTGCTCTCTGTACCTTGGGTCTAACAGCTGCGGGGCATCAAGATGAGAACGTCTCTTTTTCTAAGACTTAATATATTTTGGGGCACATGGTAAGCAATAATCACTTTTTTAGTTGATCCAAGTGTTCGACCTTTCTTAATTATTCTAGTACCACAATTTACTTGTTCTAAGATTTGTCCTCCTCCCCCCATTCTAATATCTCTTAAGGTGGCACTCACCTTGCACTTGATGACATATCCTACTTTAACTGACAGCATTTCTCTTTCAAGTCGAACATAAACTATAGTGCATCTTACCCTTGATGAAAGCTAGGAT
>NW_028133412.1:0-1000 GCF_964662115.1 Mustela nivalis
TTTCTCACATTGAGGTCCTTCATCCATTTTGAGTCTATTTTTGTGTGTGGAGAAGTTTTTAGTTTTTATATTGCTTATTTTGTCCTTTATTTCCATAAAATCCTATAAGTTTCTGTTGTAAGAAATCTTTGCCTAAGTAATGGTTAGAAATGTTTTCTGCTATTATCTTCCTCCAGAAGTATGATAGTCTTAACTCTTACATTTAGTTCTAGGATACATTTTGAGGTAAATTTTTTATTATAGTATGGGTAAAGGATCAAGATTCATTCTTTTATATAAAACTAATTTCCAAGTACTATTTGTTGGGAAAACAAAACAAAACAAAACAAAACAAAAAAACAAAAAACCTCCCTTTCCCTGTTAGATTACTTTGGCATTACATCAAATATCAATTGACTAGATATGTTTGGAATTAATTCTGTACTCTATGCTGGCCTACCGATCTACCTAACAATTTACCAATAACACTCTCTTGATCGTACTTTTATAGTAATTCTTAAAATTAGATACTGTGAAAGTTCCGGCTTCATTAATCTCTTAAAATTTGTTTTGTGTATTTTAAGTCCTGGCAAGTTACATGTAAATTTTATTATTATTATTTTTTAAAGATTTTATTTATCTATTTGACAGATCACAAGTAGGCAGAGAGGCAGGCAGAGAGAGAGGAGGAAGCAGGCTCCCTGCTGAGCAGAGAGCCTGATGCAGGGCTCCATCCCAGGAACGTGAGCCAAACACAGAGGCTTTAACCCACTGAGCCACCCAGGCACCCCTACATGTAAATTTTAAAATACACTTGAAAATTTCTGTTTAAAAAGAGGATGTTGGATTTTTTATTTTGATTGCAATAATCTGCACATCAATTTCGGAGGATTGACCTCAGCAATATTGAGGTTTCCAAACTGTGAATGTGGCATATCTCTATTTATTTAGATCTTATTTAAATTCTCTCAGTAATATGTTATAGTTTTTGAAGCATAGTTCCTACATATATTTTCAAAAA
>NW_028133411.1:0-1000 GCF_964662115.1 Mustela nivalis
AAACTTTTTTTTGGTAAATTTTTATTTTCTAAAATTTCATTGAGCTCTTTTGCAATAAGAAACAAGTTACAAAAAATTAAGCTTTATTTACCCCAATTCAAAATTATTAGGAATATAATCATAGAGGTTGAAGTATTTAAAATATGGAACCCCAAATATTTTATTAGGTAAATTCGTGAATGCTGAGCATTCACTGTTAAAATATACTAATACTATTGATAGACTGGTAGACGCCTAAAATCAAATATTTATTTATATCCATATCTTTTCATGGCTTGGTAATTCATTTCTCTAGCATTAAATAAGATTCCATTGTTTGCATGTACTACACTTTATTTGACCTTTCACCTATGGAAGGATATCTTGGTTGCTTCCAAGCTTTTGTCAGTAATGAATAAAACTACTATAGACATCTTTGTGGGTATAGGTTTCATCTTCTTTGGATAAATACCAAGAACTGCTACTGCTGAATCATCTGGCAAGAATATGTTTAGTTTTGTAAGAAACTGCCAAGTTGTTTTCCATTCTTTATTCTCAATAGACATGGAAGAACATTCCTGTTGCTCCACATCCTCACCAACATTTCGTGTTCTGTTGTCAGTGTTCTGGATTCTGGGTATGTACTGGTGTCTCTTTTTTGTTTTAATTTGCATTTTCCTGATGACATATGATGTGAAGCATCTTTTTATATGCTTATTTGCCATCTGTAATATTTTCTTTTGTGAGGTATCTGCTAAGGTCTTTGGCTCATTTGTAATCAGGTTTTTCCACGATTGTTGAGTTTTAAGGGGTCTTTGTGTCTTTTTGATTAACAGTCCTTTGCCAGATGTGTATTTTGCAAATTTTTTCTCATAGTCTGTGCTTTGCCTTTTCATTCTCTTGGCATTGTTTCACAGAGTAGACATTTTTAAATTCAGTGCTTGTGCTTTTGTAGCTAAAGTTATTTCCAAAACCAAGGTCATTTAAATTTTCTTCTATATTACCTTCTACATGTTTCATG
>NW_028133410.1:0-1000 GCF_964662115.1 Mustela nivalis
CCCAGCTAATAATTCTCTACCTCAGAACGCCCACTCTCAAGCGTTTCCTCTCTCAAAGGCAGTTGCTCTTAGAGTCTGCACATGGCACTTGGGGCCTGCTGGTCGTTGGCTACTGCCCTCTGTACCTTGGGTCTAACAGCTGCGGGGCATCAAGATGAGAACGTCTCTTGTTCTAAGACTTAATATATTTGGGGGCACATGGTAAGCAATAATCACTTTTTTAGTTGATCCAAGTGTTCGACCTTTCTTAATTATTCTAGTACCACAGTTTACTTGTTCTAAGATTTGTCCTCCCCCCCCATTCTAATATCTCTTAAGGAGGCACTCACCTTGCACTTGATGACATATCCTACTTTAACTGACAGCATTTCTCTTTCAAGTCGAACATAAACTATAGTGCATCTTACCCTTGATGAAAGCTAGGATGCAATTAAATACACTATTATGGTTACGATTCTGATATTTGAAATCCTCCGGTAGCTCCCTGTGCCCCCACAGTGCAGTACGTCACCTACTCAGCATAGTATACAAACCATCTCACCCCTAGTGTTAACCCCGAGGCTCAGCCTCCATCCCCAGGTGATGCTGCCAGATCAGCTGTCAGTTGTCATAAACTTGCTGTAGTTTCCGAATGCACTGTGCTGCCTCCTGGCACTTTGAAACTTGACACACTCATCCTCATTCTTTGCTTTGCCCTTGTCTATTACCTCCCCTGAAAATCTGCTCCTAATGGCTTTTCCCAGATCCAACCTACCCTTGGCAGTCTTTCATCTCCCTGTGGTAAAACCTGTCACACTGCACCATGGACATGCCTGTTGTCCCCCTGAGAAGAGAAAAGGGACAGTGAGGGTCCCCCAGCATTTGCAGCTCTAGTGCAGAGCCCCATGCCTGGCTTGCAGGAAATGCCAGATCATGAAGACAAACGGAGATCATCCTCTGGCTAAAACCAGCTCTTCTTTGCCTACCGCAGGATCTGGATCAATAAAGACCAGCCAGTTAT
>NW_028133409.1:0-1000 GCF_964662115.1 Mustela nivalis
CTCAGGTCATTATCCCAGGGTCCTGGGATCAAGCCCTGTATTGGGCTCTCTGCTCAGCAGGGAGCCTGCTTCCTCCTCTCTCTCTCTGCCTGCCTCCCTGCCCACGTGTGATCTCTGTCTGTCAAACAAATAAATAAAATGTTTAAAAAAAAACAGGAGAAAGAAAGGAAGGAAGGAAGGAAGAAAACAAGTGGACAGGTTTTTAATTTTCAAGGACACTTGGAATTTGCAGGAGTTTCTTTTGCCTCACACAGACCTCTTCAGTCCACGTCTTCACCCATGCCAGACATCACTAATAGATCACAGCACTCTAGCCTGCTCAGACTTATTGTGATCTTAATAATCCTTCCCAGGAGAGGGTGCTAGGTGTCCTCTGTCACTGGTCAAAATTGGATTAGAGGTGAAATCAATGTGCCAAGCCTGGCTGGATGCTCTTTTATGTCCTTTGTGAATTTAGGCATCCATGTTTTCCTATCAGACTGTCTTGGATCCAGGCCAAAGTGGACCAAGTTCAGATACTAACCAAGGCATCTGATAGAAAAGGAAATGATGCTCTAATTCTTAAATAATAAGAAATGAAAGCTAGAGGAGAGATTGGTCAAAGATCACAGGGCCAGTGAGTGGGTGAGGGGGACCGTAAACTCAGGAGTCAGCTAGATCCAGGTTTGTGTCTTGCCCACACTGCTTCCTCATTGGTGGTGTCAGACCCTAAGCCTGAAGGTTTGATCCTCTGTAAAATGCAGACAGAATGCTCCCTCACTGAGCTACCATAAGGATTAAAATGAGCCACTACATATAAAATGCATACCTAAGAGGGGCCCTGGGAGGTGGAAGAAGTACCTAGTAGATGTTAGCCATTATTTTCTCAGTTTTCTTAAAAATATCTTGTGCCCAGGGGCACCTGGGTGGCTCAGTCAATGAAACACACTACTCCTGGTTTTGGCTCAGGTTATGATCTCAGGATGGCAAGATCGAGCCCTGCCTTGCGTCAGCGCGGAGT
>NW_028133408.1:0-1000 GCF_964662115.1 Mustela nivalis
TCTTGTTGATCTTCTGGGGGAGGGGCCTGTTGTAGTGATTCTCAAGTGTCTTTGCCCCAGGTGGAATTACACCGCCCTTACCCTGGGCCAGGGTGAGTAATCCGCTCGGGTTTGCTTTCAGGAGCTTTTGTTCCCTGAGCGCTTTCCGTAGAGTTCCGGAGGACGGGAATACAAATGGCGGCCTCCTGGTCTCCGGCCCAGAGGAGCCGAGAGCCCAGGGCCGCACAGTGCGCCCTCAGAGAACAGTGCCCAGTTACTCCCGTCTGCCTGACCTCCAGCCGCGCTCTGAGCTCACCGAGCCTGGGACTGGTTCAAGGTAACACTGAGCTGCGAGCTTACTGTCAGCTCTGTCTCTGTAGCCGGCTTTCCCATTCCAATACCCGCAAGCTCTGCAACACTCAGACATCCCCGATCCTTCTGTGACCCTGCGGGACCTGAGGCCACGCTGACCCCGCGTGGGCTTTGCTCCGGTTTAGCCTCTGGAGCAATGTCCCTCAGCAGAACAGACTTTTAAAAGTCCTGATTTTGTGCTCCGTTGCTCCGCCGCTTGCCGGGAACGGGCCCCTCCCCCCGGGGTCTGTCTTCCCGTCACTTTGGATTCACTTCTCCGCCGGTCCTACCTTTCAGAAAGTGGTTGTTTTTCTGTTTCCAGAATTGCTGTTCTTCTTCTCTTCGGTCTGCCGATGGATTTTCAGGTGTTTGCAATCTTTAGATAAGCTATCTAGCTGATCTCCGGCTAGCTGAAGTAGTCTCAGTCTGCTACTTCTCCGCCATCTTGACTCCTCCCCTCTTTGGACAATTTTTAAAGATCAGTCTACTCTTTAAAAAAAAAAATGGAGACGCACTTCTTTAGTTGACATAAATTTCATTTTATTATATATAACCTCAGATAAATTTCAACAAATCATAATTTATTAAAATTATGTCTACTTAAAAATCTCATAGAAGAGTAAAACCATCAAAAATAAAAATAAACACACACAACACACACATCACCCAT
>NW_028133406.1:0-1000 GCF_964662115.1 Mustela nivalis
CATACTAAACATTTTGAATATTTGCAATTAATTTTTATAGTCATAGGGCTCCAAAAGGCACTGCTGGTCTCTTAGCAGGTATTTCAATAAAGCAAAAAGTTGCCTGACTGTTTAAGAATATTAACAAGGCACAAAACATAGCAGAAGTATTGTCCTCAGATATTATTTTTTTCCATATGCTACTGATCCAAAAATGACGAGTTATTTTTTTAAATTTATTTATAAAAGATTTTATTTATTTCTTTGACAGATCACAAGTGGGCAGGGTCAGGCAGAGTGAGAGGGGGGAAGCAGGCTCCCTGCTGAGCTGAGAGCCCGATGTGAGACTCGATCCAAGGATTCTGGGATCATGACCTGAACCAAGGGCAGAGGCTTTAACCCACTGAGCCACCCAGGTGCCCCCATGACAAGTTATTTTTTTTTAAAGATTTTATTTATTTATTTGAGAGAGAGAGATTACAAGTAGGCAGAGAGGCAGGCAAAAAGAGAGAGGAGGTATCAGGCTCCCCGTTGAGCAGAGAGCCCAATGTGGGGCTCCATCCCAGGACCCTGAGATCATGACCTGAGCTGAAGGCAGCGGCTTAACCCACAAGCCACCCAGGAACCCGACAAGTTATTTTTGATAGATATATATAGAATGTATTTTCCAGTTATAAGAAAAATGGTTCTGCTATTTTTAACCTTTTTAAAAAATTACATAATTTTTTAAATTTAAATTTTATTTGTTAATGTTTTACCTTTCTTTTCTTTTTTTAAAGATTTTATTTATTTATTTGACAGATCACAAGTAGGCAGAGAGGGAGGCAGAGAAAGAGAGAGAGAAAGAGGGAGAGAGAGAGAGAAGCAGGCTTCCTGCGGAGCAGAGAGCCCGATGCAGGTCTCGAACCCACGACCCTAAGATCATGACCCGAGCCGAAGGCAGCAGCCCAAACCACTGAGCCACCCAGGTGCCCCAATGTTTTACTTTTCAATATACTACTTAGAATATAAACCCTATCCC
>NW_028133405.1:0-1000 GCF_964662115.1 Mustela nivalis
GAGCGGATTACATTCTACTTGGGTGATGGCTCAAGTCAAATGTGTGGTTTTGCAGGTGCCTATCCTTTCACAGACAATCTTGGAAGAACCATCATTGTCTCTGTAAGAAAACGGAGGGAAAAATGTGATTTTAACACTCAGCCTACAAGAGTTCAACAATCTACCAATGTGAATTTAGAAACGCTGAGCAGGTCCCCCTTCTAGTAAGGAATATCTCTCCCGTTTTCTTATAATACCTGAGTTTCTACAACTGAGCAATCTACTCTTTTGTGTAAAACAGCTTCCCAGGATTGTTTCTCCTTTAAACGCAAGTGAACTTTGGGGATGGCACTCAGATCCCTTTCTTTTACTGGACAACTGTGGAGCAGGGGTTGGGTGTGTTTCAAGAGGGAAAATATCCACAAGGGGACAGAAAAAGGACATAAACATACAAAATCCCATTTTCTAAGAATGTAAAAAGCTAACTTCCAGGGGAGCCTGGGTAGCTCAATTGCTAAGCATCTGCCCTTCGGCTCAGGTCATGATCCCAGGGGCCTGAGAATCCAGCCCCGTGTCGGGCTCCCTTCTCAGAGGAAAAACCTGCTTCTCCCTCTCCCACTCGCCCTGCTTGTATTCCCTATCTCATTGTGTCTCTGTCAAATAAATAAATAAAATCTTAAAAAAAATGCGAACTTCCAATATTTATTGTTTTTCCTTTGCTCTAAATATCTCAAGGTTCACTTGTTGAAAGCAATTGATTGAAGCCCTGGGAAGAAGTGGTAGATTGAAGCACTCATCAGAGTTGTTTGTGCTGCTTTGCAGGGGTCTGGCTGCACTAAATTATTTCAAGAAGTATTAATTATCTAAGTCACTCAGAAGAAGCCATTTACCTATTTGATTTTCTTTTTTTGAAGAGAATCTTTTTTTTAAAGATTTTATTTATTTGTCAGAGAGAGAGAGGGAGCGAGAGTGAGCACAGGCAGACAGAGTGGCAGGCAGAGACAGAGGGAGAAGCAGGCTC
>NW_028133404.1:0-1000 GCF_964662115.1 Mustela nivalis
GGAAAGAGGTCTCATTTAACCATTAAGTCCAGCCTTGATACATAGACATTTTGGGACTAATAAAGTAGTGGTGGTAATAATGAGCAAGTTACTATTTGCCAAGTACCCAGTGTGCGACAAGCACTATGCTAAATACTTTACTCCCCTATGTGATCTCATTTAATCATCATAAAAAGTCTGTTATCCCTGTTCTTCAGATGAAGAAATCAAGGTTCAGGGAATTAAGTCTTGCCAAAAACCAAGGAGTTTGGAAGTAGGAAAGGTGATATTGCCTTTCAGGTTCTCTGATTTCAAATAATCTGCTCCTTCACTCATGTCACAATATCATCATTGTAGTCTTGAGGCCCTTCATCTTCCAAGAGCCCAAACTACTCTCATCTTTTGTTTGACATCAGGTATCCTACAGAAGATACTAACAAAAGATGATAGGTATGGTAAAGATGATCATAAGACATCCTGATGTAGCTCGGGTACTTGTACTGCTACAAAGTTGTTTCCATGTGCATGATCTCATTCATTGTGATATCCACTGGGATTAAAGAACTATCAACACCATTTTGTGGATGGGGAAAATCAGAGCTCACAAATACCAAAGAACAGATTCTAGCTCATAATTCGTAAGAGCTGGGATGCCAGGCCAGTGCTCTTACCCTGTAGTATCTTGCCAATTGGTGACCTAGAGGAAACAGAAACTGCTAAGGAGCCCTTTCTCAAGAGCCTGTTCCATTAAAGGCCAGGTTCTTCATGGCACAATGTCAAAAGGGCCAAGGTCTTTTAAGCACTATTAAGTTGCCTGCTTCCCACCCTCAACACATTTTAGATCCCAGACACCTGACTCAATGTAAAATCTGCAATCAGTAAACTGTAGCCTCTGAGAGGGTAGGGAGCCAACAGTCTTATATTAACAGCTGAAGACAACACATGGGGGTATTCACACTTCCCTAAATAAGAAAAAGAAGGCAAAGGAGGCAGAGGGGAGTGAGAAGGGAGGGGAAGGGAA